>NC_050173.1:34546636-34694136 GCF_008315115.2 Sander lucioperca
CATGCTTTTTGGTTTTATTTTCTCTGAAGCTTCACCGCAGTAGAACAATCAAAGCCCTCCATCAATTCTGACCTTTCCAACCTTGAGAAAGCAGCCTCTCCTTTTGGAAACAGACATAAATGATAGCAGCAAAAAAGAGAGAGGAGAATCACAAGGCCAGCAGTGTCCAAAAGAACATAAAAGCTTAATGAGTGTTATTGTAATATCGCTGGCTAATAGGACAGCTGACCCCACTGCCTTGAAACAGCCCACTCAGCACTTTAAAAACACATTGTACCAACAATCGGAGGCTAAAAGGATGACTGAATCTTCTGGTTTGGAAACAGCCTATTCGGCAGTTCACAACACAGTCTGTCAGATACAATAGACAGTGGGCTTAACTGTGCATCAAATTATGCCAGAAGCTGTGCGCAGGGTACAATCACCCAATTCTGGGAGCTTGGCTAGCGCAGTGTCTTCTGTCATCAGGCTACATGACAAAGGCTGTCAAGAAAATGTCTCATTTGTTCATCTTTCATCACATGCAGTCTGCTGTATTTTTCCTGCATTGTTTCCACCTTAATGCTTACCTTGCATGAATTCTGGGCCCGACTTCCAGTTTTCCTTTCAGTGAAGCTGCGTCTGTGAGAGTTAGCAGTATGTTACAAGTGTTTTCTCCTGTCTTTTTCCTTTCTTTTTTGGAAAATAAATGACGTACGAACATAGCCTACATAATCTCTATAAACAGATATCTGCATATGCATTGATCTACATGATATATCTGCATGGATGCAGAATCTGTAGAACAAGAGTTTGATGTCGGAAACGTTCTGGTTTTCCTTTGTAGTCCGAGTTGTACCATATTGACCAATCGCATTGGAGTGGGCTTTGGTTTCATGCAGGTAAAGGTGTAGGTCTAGGTGGGGAGCAAAAAGGCGGAACGCATTGGCCGAAATTCAATCTCAGAAACCATCGGCTAGCCAGCTTTTTTATGTATTTCTGTTGATAGAGATTAGTCATCTCTCAACTCCATTCTCCTGTGTCAAGTTGCTAATCGGACCCGGCGCACAGAAGAGGAGGTCTTGGCCTGGATACCGTATCTGCTGGCTGCACAGGAACGCCCCAAAATATTGGCTGTTGCCCCCAGAGGCTAAATCGTCATCAGACCAATAGGCGATGTGTTCTGAGAGTGCATCACACCTCAAAGGAAATTTTGGCCAGTTTTGGAAATACCTATTTTTCCTATCAAGAGTTAGATGTTACATTGATACCACTCTCATGATTGTTCAGTAAAAAAAAAAGCCACCATCAGCAACCTGCTAACTTAGCTTAGCACAAAGACGTACGGTCATATCTCCCGTACCTGTAGCATACCGCTAACTCTCACAGCTGCCAGTTTAAGAAATGAAGTTGCACCCATAATTCACAGAAAGTTTTACGGGGCTATGAATAAGATGGATATATATTCAAATAATCAAAATCCTAGTATATCCAAGTATTCGCATTTTTGATGGCAGTTTTTTTTTCTCCTAACTTAGGCAGATCTATGACACACCAGCACTCACTTAAAACCCTCATTGTTACCACACACTGACACCAACACACACACGCTCACACACACACACACACACACACACACACACACACACACTCTCTCTCATTGTTTCTATTTCCCTCCGCTCTCCCACTCAGTTCCATCTTCATCTCAGTATGGGAGATGCGTGGTTGCGTTTTATCCTCAGGGCACACTGTTCCTCTGTTTCATTGGCTGCTGTTTTATTAGCCACAGGTGGCTTACCTGTCAGGTGAATCCTCCAATCGGCCCAGGGTCACCATGGAGACCAGTGATTTGGCTACGAGTGGGGGGGTTTAAGCAATTGGTGGTCCTTTTTTGGGATAAAATGGAGCAGCTTGATACAGGTTGCCATTTAATGTGAGATGCTGATTTTTGCTCTTAATTATTAGAGGGCTATTAGAAGGATGTTTGTCTTTTACCTTTAATTTTGATGAGGGGTTAACCATTGAATATAACCATTTCTAACTTTGGGAACGCACACATAGCGAGGTGCAGAACAGCGTGAGCTTCAATATAAGAACAAAAACAATAAACTGAAAGATACTGAAACGCTCCTTAAAGCTGAGAGGAACTGCAGAGTGTGGAGAAAATGAACTGTGGGTTCGTCAATATAAGTAATATGATCTATTATTGTGAAATTATCCTCACTCAGATCTCCTATAATATGAAGTTTTAACTTATACTGCATCTTCTTAATATTGATAACTTTAGACCACTTAAATAAAAAAAACGACCAGGCTGCAAATGGAGTCTGTTCACAGTTTAATTTTGCATGCCTGCCATATAACTCGGCCATGTGCCATTATTGCCACTTTAGCAGGTGAAAAGTCCAAGTGGCTCTCCAAAGTCCTCAGGGTCCAGATACTGCTGCTGGTTCTTTCAGGTAGTTTTCATTCTAGCTGTGTGATCAAGGACCGATTTAGACCCGCAACCACAGGGGAGCGCAATACGCTACCTGACAGGAAAGAAATCCAGCAGTGCTCCAGGGCCCGAGGACCAGATTTGAGGATCACTGGTCTTAAGCCTGCACATGTAATTGGCAGAGACATTGTAATAAGTAGGGATCATCTCTCCCTAATCTGTCACAGCCCACCACTTCCACTCACACTCTCTTTCATGCTCGGTTGCCGCTGCACCAGCCAGTTTGGTGAGCGTCTGAACAGACCCCCACATGCCCCCCGGTGGAGGTTTCTTGGATCATTCGCTTCAATGTGGTAACCAACAACACTATTCCAAATTAGCAAATTTAGAGCAAAATACCGTTCTCGTTAATACTCTGCCAGCGAGGTCCCTCTGAAATCACTAAATTGCTGGGTGTAGCCTTCTGCTAAATAAATTAAACAGGAAACAACTCATATGTGACATATTCCAGTGGCTTCACTCCTGGCAACAGTGATAAATTAAATTGGAACTTTTAGGTGAGCAGTCAGGCGAGACCGAACCACATTAAAAGGAGTGTCACATTACCCTCACACCAATAAATGCATTTACCCATTTGGGTTTTCTAATTCATTTTTTCCTAATCTGATTGTTGCTACTCCACCTTGTCCACCAGGAGCTAGAATGCTGTTGTCTCTGTGTTTCTTCCTAAAACAAGTCCAACACAAATGTGACTTGAATTTATAAGCACAGTGTGGGACACCAGTGCCCTCTGGTGGTCTGAGCCTGGCTTTGAGTAGAGGACCAGTTCACCCTACAGCTGGTTACATGTGCTTCTGAATCAAAATACTGCTGCCCTGGTGGCTTAGGGGTTTAAGGTGCATATAGTTATACAATTGCAATACTACCCCTGGTATTTTTTTGTAATTCACCATTTCTTCTTCAGCTTTCTCCTCCTCCTTTCTCTCCACCACTTCTTCTCTCTCTCTCTCTCTCTCTCTCTCTCTCTCTCTCTCTCTCTCTCTCTCTCTCTCTCTCTCTCTCTCTCTCTCTCCCCCCTCATTTCCTGTCAACTCTCCAAGGAAAGCATAAAAGGCCCAACAAAAATACAGTCTCTCAATGGATAAACCTTAACAGCAACATTTTATTTATTGTCACTGTCATAGTACAATGTCATTTATTTTTGGAAATATCTATTTACAGTTGCATAAATGTAGTGGTTAACATGGACTTAAACACATTGCATTATAATTTGCATAAGAAAGGCACTTTATGATGATAAAAGACACCACAAAGGATCAACATGTCACATGTGGTCACATGTTTTATTTGTGTTTCATACAGTTTGTTTCTTGAAGAATCAGAGGTTTGGAAGGGAAGACCTCCTTGTCTTGATTTTGTATAAAACGCTTTGGGGTATGGCTGTAGATTAAGGCACTGGACTAAAATGTTTACATAATGTTTGCTCCTTGTCAGGCAATTTCATGCTTATCCATTTATGGTGAATAACAAGCAGATTTGACCTCTGCACTGGCAACAGCATCACTGTATACTTTTTTAGAGGCTGAATAGCTCCACGTCGGTCAAATGGAGCTCAGACCTGGTGGGCGTCTCCTCTCACCAGCGATTACTCTGAGCAGCAACTTCTAGATCCATGATTCGCGGTAGTCGACCACTAGCACCACCTTCCAGGTAGCCAGGCTTCACTGCGGGAGTATCTGAGAGCCTCCTCTTGCTCTTGTTCAGGTCTGGATAGGAAGACAAATGACTTAATCAATTTCACGAGAGGGGGCGGGTGCCTCCGACTTCGTTAACAGATGGAGAAGCAGATCTGAATCCAAGCTAGCACATCAGATTCTTACCTGAGATTGCCAATAACATCTTGCGTCTGGCTCCAAAGGTGGAGATGCCCACTTCCTTCAGATCTTCATCAGACAGAGTGAGGAATGTCTGGTAGTCAATCTGGATGAGCACAGATAGCAGTTGCATCATGATGCTCATTCATGATGCATAACAAATTTTCCTGGGGGAAAGTAAGTGTGTGCTTGTTCGTGAACTGTATGTGTTTCGGGCTCTGAGGCAAGTTCCCCCACACAGCATGTTGCAGGTGTAAGTGATGAATAAATGTTTGCCTCAGAGAAGATTAATTTAGTCTCTACAGAAGTTTACCTCTTGTTGTTCAAACACATCAATGTATTTGATTAGGCCAAGTTGGCTGAGCAGCTCAGGCAGGTCATCCATCATTTGGGGGGAGGGACTCCTCTGACTGCAGGTTGACGCCCTCCTCGATGAGCATACGCTTTCAAAGTAGCTGCTGCTGCTCGGGAAGCTCTCCGCTAGACATCACAGGTCAAAGTCCAGAGGAAAAGGTTAAAGGTGGCAGAGAGAAAGGGACACGCTGTGTTCCAAATTGCATACTTTTTTTTTTTACAATTAGTATGTACTGTTGCATGCAGAATGCTGCATACAATTGGAATATACTTCTTCTTCATAACTTTGCACCTTGAACTTTGACCATTTGAAGGAGTGTGGGTCAGAATACCCAGAAAAGCATGCTGGCTTGCAAAATCTGACCAAATGCAGTAGGACATCCTGCTATTTTTTTGGCATACTGCATTTGACATGCTATCTTTTTCTGGCATACTAAATAGTATGCTAGTACGGGCATTGGTAACGCAGGGACTGTTTCGTCGAGCTTAAAAACACACATATGTCAGACTTACAGGGTTTGTCACTTCTGCTTCTGTTCATTGAGGACGCAAATGCAGGGAAGGAGGAGGTGGATGATGCGAAAGTAGACGGGGGTGAGGAGGGGGAAGAGGTGGATGAAGAGGCGGAAGAAGAGACAGGCAGGGATGAAGATGTGGATCCACGTCTATCCCTCCAGTTCTCACAGTTGCTCCCATTACACACCTTTCCCATCTGAGCAGCCCATGTCTAGAAGGAGACAGAAATTGTGTCACTATCCCCTTCTTTCATCTCTCTTCTCTTAGTCAGTGCTAGAGGTCATAAGAGAAATTGTTATAAGTGATCACATATTCTCTTGTGTGAGAGGGTTTCAGTGAACATAAGACATCATCCAAAGGTTTAGTCAGAAAGCTCACGCTCTCTCACTGGAAATTATCAATGTGGTGGGCCTAGCGCATGCTTCCTCCCAGCTGCCTGAGTCTCAGAAGATAAGTGAACTTATTAGAGGAATGCCTCTTGCCCTTATTAGCCTAAGTGAGTCTGCATCTACATCATTGGCTACAGAGCAGTCAGAGAGAAACCGTTCAGGAGGCTTTTAAAGAGCCGGAAAAACAGGCTGCTAAGGAGTGGCTGTGTTGACTGAGGCAATGGTATCAGACTCCAGGTAATTGAGCGTAGAAATTGGCAGTGCTTGCCCCACAGTGTGATAAATGCTCTAAACTGTTAGAGAGCAACACCAATAAATGAGGCTGTATTAGTGGGCCGCAATAGGGGTGCTTGTTTTACCACACTGCAACAAAAAACTGCTTTGGCCGCTCAAAAGAATTTAGCAAGTTCAGCAAAAGTATAGAAGTCAAGTCTCAATTAACAATCAAAATGAACCATGCTAAGTTGGAAGCCCGTTTTATTTGAGTTTGTTAAACCAGACATTAGGTTAGCTCATTTGTACCTGTTGCTGGTTATTGCTGATGCTCAGGTAGGGTTTGTAGCTGCGTCGGCTGATGTTGCGGAGCTCCTTGACCGCCTCGGCTGGCATGGACTTGGAGAAGCCGAGGCCACTCCACGTGTCTGTGGGCTTCTGGACCTCTGTGACCACAGGCTTCCTCTGCATGGCTGACATAACAAATACAAACACACACAGAAGGAAAATAAATACTTGAAATCTGAATTAACAGATTTGTTTTTGCTACTTGAGAACAGCTGACTCAAGCTCATCACCTCATGTGCTAGCTTACATATGCTGATTTACACACTCAGACATCAGGAGTGATATTAATATTAATTTTAGAGTCATGTTTCTGGCCACTCTGAACATGTAAATCTAATATTTACTCTTCTTTCAGCTGCTTTGCTGCTCCTGAAAGAAAGATCTATCTCGTTATCTGCTAAATTCGCCAGTTAGTCGCTAACACAGTGGGTTTAACAGAGCATTTAGCTAAAACAGCTGCCTGTTGAGTCTGGAAACAACAGTTGAGAGTTGAGAGTGAACTAAAATATTAAAGTTACAACAAAAAAAATGAGCTAAAAGATGCTTAACTGCTCCTTGGTGTTGATGGAAACTGCAGATTTGAGTAAAAATTCGCTGTGGGTTTGTCACTACGAGCATCATCTTTCACATTACACATACTCATTTGATTGTAACATAGAAATATGGATTATAGCAGCTTTTAGGAAGCATATTTGAATGAGCACACACTTTCAGAAAGCTGTGCTTACAAGCTGCATTGAGTAAAAAGAATTAGAATTTACACTGATACTTTTTGTAGCACACAACAATGCATATAGCCTCAGTCCACCCATCATGAAAATGCATTGCAGGTTGTCCATGTCTCCTCTGATAGTCTGAATTGGACAAGCTGGGTTCAGGTGTTGAATAATGAATCACGGACAGTGCCTCTCCTTGCCAACATGTGGCATACTTAATGAAACTCAAATTGCTGAGACTGAGACAGGCGGATACACACTCTCAAATGACAAACAAGTGACACTGGGCCTCTTCTGGCAGTAGAACAGGATCCATATGTAAATGTGTGATAAAAACTGTAGCAGCACTCCAAAGAGTGCAATATCAATGGGACCAATTATAACTGGTGGGTTGTTACTTGACTGGTATGTGTGTGTGTTTGTGAGTAAATGTCCCATTCATATACTGGCATATGGGTGTCTTAATGACAGGCAGAGGCAGATGGCCCATTCAAACTGCTAATTCATAATCCCATAAAGCAACACTGAGGGAATTTAGTACCATTTGGCTGCAGATCTTCCCAGTATCTTTCATTCTACATGATGGATGAGGTACTGTTTCCTGTGTGTGTGTGTGTGTGTGTGTGTGTGTGTGTGTGTGTGTGTGTGTGTGCGTGTGTGTGTGTGTGTGTGTGTGTGTGTGTGTGTGTGTGTGTGTGTGTGTGCGTACATGCGCGTGTGTGTGTGCGTACGTGCATGTGTGTACGTGCGTGTGTGTGTGTGTGTGCGTACGTGTGTTTGTGTTGTATGTGTGTGTGCGTGTGTGTGTGTGTGTGTGTGTGTGTGTGTGTGTGTGTGTGTGTGTGTGTGTGTGTGCGTGTGTGTGAGTTTGTGTACACATACTCTATTATAAATTTGGCACAGTGCAGCCTATAACCAGGTCCCCTTCATCAGTTGTCTTGGCAGTGAAATGGGCCCCCTCTATGTAAAGCCTGCCTCTGCCTGGGATATTAATGTGTAGCCTCCATAACATTTTTTAATAAACTAAATAGGTACCTTCATTCTGGATAATCACATGACATTAAATCATGTTTCTCAACAATATAACAGCTTGGTTGTATATAGGTGGCTGTTTAACAAGCAAAACAACAATATACAGTAAGAATGTTTGGGCGAAATCTCACTGCAAATGTGTTTTTAATATATCTATCTGCGGTATACAGCAACTATACAGTAGATCAATAAAGAAAAGAAATGCTAGGTTAGCAATGCCCTAATTGTTGCTGCAGAAGCCTGTGCAGAGCTTTTGAAACCACAGTAAGAAAGGAAAGAAAGAAATATTAAACATTTAGGAGCACTAACCTTTGTTTGCCAGTAGTTTCTTCCTCTCATAGTCATACTCCTACAACGCACAAACAGGAAATAGAAGGGGTAAATATTGCATGAAATTGAATTATTTCTTCTCTGGTTACTGAGCACAGGCGCGGAGTCGGGAGGGCTAACACTTCCTGCTGCTGTTGCGGTAAACTTGTTAATCCTCCGCTTTGAGAGTGAGAGATAACAAATAAGCAGGGTAGCAAGCAAAACAGAAATTGATTCTCAAAATCAATTGGGATCAGGAATGTGAAAATCAATAGGTTACATAACATTATGAATATGTAAAATGTTCCTGTTGTTCTACAGTTTGATTAAAGCGTTAAATCTTTTCTCCTCTGTCTCTTTCTCTCTCATACACCCTCCTCCTCTACAAGTCTTTCTCTCTAAAACCTTCAGTGTCAAAAGTCTCTCAGGGGTTCAAAAAGACTTGCTTGTCTTTCCACTGAGATTTAGTTATAGCCAAATAAGGTTGTATATTAGAAAAAAAAGAGACCTGCAATTCCTGTTTTTCCTCACCTCAGCCTGGGATGAGTCAGCGCAAACATCCTGAGCCAGCGTCACATCTCTCCTCAGGCTGTTCCTCCGCTCACTCCTCCCTCCCTCAGTCTCTGCATTCAGCAATCTGGCACATTCAGGACACACACACACACACACACACACACACACAGATGGAAAGACAAGGTTATGTTAAACTGTGATGACTATGTTCAACATTTGAGAGCTTATCAACACGTTCAACAGCAGCAATACTATAGCAGGGTTTTAAAGACAGTGTCATGAAGCTATATAATTATGGATTTTATTAAGGGAGAGCTGCTCCATAAAAACTGCACAGCAACATTTTTTATCCAGAGAACCACAAAAAGGACACAGAGACTCAGCGAAAAGGAAAATATAGATGTGGTCAACAAGGTTTCTCTAACTGAGTTTTCTGTGTTAGCAAGATTTCTATTCTCTCGACTGATCTGGCACATGCAGGTGTACGTGTGTGTGTGTGTGTGTGTGTGTGTGTGTGTGTGTGTGTGTGTATTAACCACGCTGTAGGCGGCAAAAATCTGGGACAAAACCTTCATCCCCACATAGATTAAATTTATTTTTAGCTTACTTGGTTTTTTGGTTTAAATTACACTGAGGTTAACACTAAGTCATTAGGACATTAATGTAAGCCAACACAATGACCTCACAAGTGACGAAAACACAGTGAATGCTCACCTGTAAGTTAGCGCCTGCCCTGTTGAATGGCGTCTGCCCTGGACGAACACCTTGGTAATTTCAGGACCCTGGAAACTCCCTCTCCGTCCCATCAATCCCACCCTGCTGATGCTGCTGGCTGCATCACACACCTCAGATGATGACATCACCCCCACCTTAGAGCTCTCATCCTCTGATTGGCCAGACTGGTCCTCATTTTCTAGGATCTGAAGGAGAAGAGAGAATTTGGTGCTTTGTGTTGATTTCTAGTGAGGTATTTCTATCAGGAAGGGTTTGTTTTGTACTGATAGCAGACTATATGAACAGTTTGACTATAAACAGTAACAAACCTTCTCCAGTGGCCGGCTGTCTGTTCCCTTCAGTCCTGTCCTCCCCTCATCAGTGTGAGTGCTGAGACCTGGTGGAGGTGAGCGGCGGGGCTTAGTACCAGTCAGCTGCTCGGGAGCTAGCACAGAGCCTGATCAACAAGAGGGGACATGAACAACTTTGTACTACTGAATAAAACAGGGACATATAAAAAAGACACAAGGTAAAACACAAGACACAAGTTTCCATCCAATGCATAATGTGAATGTGCGCATAAAACACAGCCTGAATAGAAACCCCAGAAATGGGGGGAAAACACTTAAGAGGTAAAATCATATAGATTTGGATTTAGAAATCGTTTTGTATGGATAAAGAGAGACTGCACAAAACAGTTATGATTACAGAATTCAAAATATATAATTATGTTGCACTTTTTAACACAGTAGCTTTCCAATTTCCATGACATTTTGGATGGAAACACACCTACAGAGATACATATACGTATGTCTGCTCACCCTGCTCAGAGAGACGAAGCTGCTGCAGCAACATGTTGAGCCAATAGTTGGTCAGCCCGCTGCCGGCTAACACGGGGTCAGGGGTCATCTCGGTTACCTTGGCAGTCTCACAGGAATCTAACCCGAGGAGCAAACGGCGGGCCTCATAAAGACAGGAGATGTTTCTTTCCAGACCTTTCACCACCACTGACTGATACACATACACCAATGCAGAGTTTTACATCAGAATTCAACCCAACACAGCATGGGGAGAGAAGTTTTGCATCCAAAATCAAAGTGAACATTTAATAGACATTTCTTATTTAATCTGGAGCGTATGAAAATCCACGAGCTCTTTAGTGTAGTCCTAGATTGAAAGTGAATTTAAAAAGATGAGCCGACCAGGCAACAAAACAACAAAATTACCATTTTTATTGTAGATGGCGGGGTGATTCTAACAAGAACAAAGCAGCAAAGCTACATTGACAAAGTTGTACCTTGCTGGTCTGTTTTACTTTGGGCTTGACACTAATGAAGACTCCGAGGTTTTGCATCATCTGCGCCAGTTTACAAGGATCTGCCTCCCCATCTTCACGCATGTCAAACATCAAACACACAGGCAGACAGTCCTAGATGTGCACACAAAGACACATATGCCACGCGGAATATTAAATAACAACAGATAAAGAAAACACAAGAAACAAGGATGAAAAATACATTTTGACATACACAAGCATAAAAAACTAAACAAACAAATGCACTTGCTACCTCTTAGGATTGTTCTTTACAACATGTCTACCCTAACAAAAACAAAACAGCTCACTGTACCATGAGCTGCTGCCGAGCCAGACACACTCCGTCAGCGCTGCCCTGGATGAGCAGTGACGGAGGGCCCTGAGGAGAACTGAGGTCTGGTAGGATGATCTGGGTCTGGGTCTGGTGCATGACGCTCAGGAAGTGAGCTCCGTTCTGCCCCAACAGGAAGAGATGCTGCTGGGAGGTGACATCCATCTGGCTGCTCACTATACCGCCTGTGACCTCTGACCCCAGCAGCAGCTCCATCAGGATGCAGGTCGCCTTCTGCCAGGTGATGATGTATAAATACACAAAATGATATTAAACATTAATTAAACCTTATTGTAATGTGTATAAACTGTAAACTAGGTTTCATATTTTGCTCGACACTAACCTTTACAGCAGCTGTGTTTCCCTGCAGGCCCCAGACGGTGCAGCAGCTTTCATAGAAGTTGGGTTGTGTCTGAGGATGAGGTGGCAAGGCCCTGAAGCTCACACTGACCCCGAAAGTCTGCACAACCTGCTGGATGAGTGGTGAGCCTGCATCTGGCAGAGGCTGGGGCACCAGGCTGACTGGGAGGTCAAAGGTCAAAGACAATGGCTGCAGGTCCTAAGACAAGGAAGATTGGATGGAAAAAGTGTGGTGAAGAGGAGGCACAGAGAGGAGGAATGAAATAAAGACGTGAGACAGAAATCTACGTGTCTTCTTCGTGCCAGCCATTCTATTAATTATTCTATTGATCGCTGTATCTTGGCAGGAGTGAAGAAATTAAGTTTTGAGACAAATACAAATCTATCCTGGGTCTTCTCTGTTCAGACTGTACATGGACCACTCACTCTTATCCTCCTCTTGGCTTCATCCACTCCTTCTATGGGTCCAGCGATGGAGACCTGGTTAATGTTTAAAAAACAAATGAATATTTAAATGAATTTGTTTTCTGTTTCCTTCAAAGCTGCAGTTAGTGGCTCGTGAAAATGCCGCATTAAAGATTGTTACCTGGTTGCTTTTCTCCCCTGTACCATTGTGTCGGTTGGAGTCGGGGAAATGGATGTGACAAGATGTGACCTCCATCACCTTTTTGATGTTTCCGCCACCTTTCCCGATCACGTGAGAGTGCTCTGTGTAGGCCACGTCCAACTTTAGAGTCACCTTGTTGACCTGGATTTTATATAAACAGCCATGTCATTTGTGCACATTACTTTTTTAGTACTTAGTCGTCTTCAGATGTCCATGGGGGCAGATTCAACATGAAAAAGATCCAGCCAGTATGCACGCCGCAGCTGCAAATTCTCACCCTCCTACAACTTAAATTTTATAGCAAAAATATTTTCAAAACAACTTCTTATATAAGGAAGCAGGAGCAAAGTAGAGCACATGTAAAATCACATCATCAAATTGTGAAATTCAAATGTCACAGCTCTTACCCTGGTTTCCAGAACTTCTAGTATCTGCTTTTTGGCTTCCAAAACATTGGCCCTCTTCCCTTCCACCTTCACATGTGGATCTAGATGGAAATACGAGTTCAGTTTAAGTTCTTTACATTTGAGTATGTCACGGTAAACATAGAACAAAGAAAACAGGAAGGTGACGAAACACAGAGCACTGATATGGTGTGACTGAAAATATCAAGAATTTGTCACCTTTCTTTGACTTGGCTCCAATCTTCAGCTTGGATGGCCATTTCACCTGAGTGTCAGTTTCTCTCATCACCTTTGGAAGCACAAACAATAGGAAAGGGTGAGAAAAAAAAGACGGAGCTTTCATTGTATGCCACAAATCACAGCACATACAATCAAAACACACACATAAATGCATCCAGACACACACACAGCAGATCTCGTCGACCTAAGAATACAATGCCTCATTTGCATTTCAAATACTGCAATTATCTCCTTCATAAAACTTGTAATCACTGGATGCAGAGTGTGGAACAAATGTTAAAATGAAGGCAGAGATGTGCTCACTGATTTGTGAGCTACATTAACCAGGAGGCTTTATGCACTGAGGACAGCAGCTACATTCTATTTTGGTTTATGAATAAAATGTTTCCTGATGTGGACTTACTCTCTCAAAAAACTCCTCTCCTGTCTCACCATCTCCATGCTTTGGAGCTGAAAGACACGTAGCAATCAAACATCAAAAAGGAAAGATAAAGATAAACACACATTTCAATATTCCTGCAGTGTGATTTGTCATGTTGTGTTGGTCCGCAGCACAACATTCCTCTGTTTACAACACAAGTGTTCAATATCAAGCATGTGTGTCAAGTCAACATTTAAATGTTGACTTGACTGAAATTTGCTAAGCGACTGGAACAAGAGGTTGCTGGGAACATAAACAATTTTAAAAGGCCATCGCTCCACAGTGACATTTACAGGGTACGGGGCTGGGGGGAGGCCCTGGAACGCGCCCCCCCCCCCTATCACTATGGGTTACGCTGGCCAGAGCTGAGGAATGGCAAGAGAACAGTGTGGGGTGGAGGGAGAAGGTGGTGGTTGGGGGGGCAACCACAAATTAGCCTAGAGACAGATAATCACATCAATGGCATTTGCTGACGCAAAGACCTCCCACTTGACCAAGAAATTAAATAACAACTGCAAGATCAAGAAGGAATGTGTAAAAAAAAAAAAAAAAAAGATTGCTCCTCGGCCTATCAGAATGCAGTCTGGCAGGTTATCACCTAAAGGGACGAGATACAGTATTTACTGCCTGGCTGACATTCCTTAAACAGCCACAAAAGCAAAGCCCCACATGCACACACATTAAAACAGCCTACAGTTATCTGAGCTGAATTCACTCCAGCTTTCCCATCAAGAGTCTGCGTGAGGGCAAACAGACAAACATAGGCCTCTATCTGCAGCAGTAGCACAAACAGAAAGAGTTTCCTCAGTAACACAGGGGAGGCATTTGTTATAAACCTGCCAAGCTGCGATAACTAACAGAGGCAGTTACCTCTGCTTCACCAACAGGAATGATAATAGCAAAAAATACTTCTAAATGTGTAAGCCATTTCAGGTCATAAATCACGATGATGCATCAACAGGAGTTAAGCGGATGGCAGTTATACTGATGGTGACAACAAGGACACAGCCAGCTGAAGGCCCTGACAGACACACAGGGTCAGGTAGATAGCTGTGAGGAATAGCACACAGGGAGGCCATGATAGGCATCCGAAAAAGCAGCTCATAGAGGAATGTGAGAATGAAGTTGATAACAATGTCAGTGGAAAACCATGGACATCTCAGCTCACTCACCATACAACATGTTCTCCAGCTTCTTCCTGTCGATCCTGAACCTCTCCTCCACCCACTCCGGGTCCAGACTCTTCCCTCTTGCATTCTCCTGCCCTGGCACAGAGCTTGCACCTTCCTCCTCTTCCTCATCCTCTTTTTCTTCCCCGTCACGTTGGGCCTCGCTGGGCTCAGGCTTTGCTGCTGAGCCGGGTTCTACGCTAGTTTCCAAGTCAGGCTGCTGGGGTGCTATGGTCGCTGGGACGGGAGAGCTCTCCTCGGTGGTGGTGGTGGCCATAGCAGGACTGAGCCTTCGTCAGTGTGTGTGTGAGGATGTGTGCATGTGTGTGACCAAGGAGACCAGCAGGGAGAGAGAATAAGGGGAGAGGGGCAAGAAACACCCCCTGTTTCTTTTCTTTAAATCCCCCGCCCCCTTCACTTAATTTAGTACACAAATCTAACTCTTTCTCTCTCTCTCTTCAAGCTGTTTGAGGCCTGAAGGTTTTACTGCTATGGCATCGCACTGCACAGATGTATGAAGAGACTTTACTCTAACACAGGCCATGTCTTCTCTATCTGAGGGGCTCCAGACCGACAAACAAAATCTACAACTTCAGCTGAGGCTCACTCTGCTCGGAACAAATCCTCTGTAATCCTCAATTCAACGTCCACAGATTATGTGGATAGATAGTCAAGACCTGTGCTAAGATGAGATACACATTTCACCCCCACAGACAAACACACTTCCTGAAAAAAATCCTCACAACAGCACACACAGCTAACTAAATAAACGGGTCATCCAGCTGGGTTTCACTGCACGTCTGTCCATGTCTGCCCTCCCTCCCCTTCCTCTGAATGAGAAGTACGAGGGCTTGAGATTCCAGAGGTCAGGGTGAAGGGAGTGGAGGGGTGTATCGCAGCAGCGAGTGTGTGGTGTTTGTGTGAAGTGGGAACTTTGCAACAATGCTTGTGATAAAAAACTTCCAGTCAGAGGTGGAAGAAAAAACTCTGTTACAAGTAAAAGTAAAAACAAGTAAAAACCTACTAAGTCAGCAAAATGTTCTTCAAGTAGCAAATGTAAAAGTACCTATTTGCAGAAAAATGTCCTCTGTGATATTTTTATTATAAATTTATTAGACTGCTAACGACGTAAGCGAGAGTTTTCTCATTTTCATTCAAAATGTGCTTAAGTCTGATGCACCTGTCACACATATTTACATGTACAGAGACTTTTCATCAAATTTCTCAACTCACAGACATCTGAAACGTGACAAGACACTGCTTTTCAGTTTCGGTTAATCTTAACAATGTGTAGTATTTTATATGTTTTTATGTAAACTCTTTATATGAAAAGTAATTAGTAACTATAGCTGTATAAAGTAGCATTCAATGAAAGTAGTGAAGTAGTATACAAATACCTCCTAATTGCACTTACAGAAAGTACTTACAGTTTTTCTCAATCGCTTTGGCACAATCGTCGAAATGACTTCTAAACTTTATTAAACTATATGACTATTAATATGAACATTATGCCAGTTGTTCACGTGACTATAGGCATTTATAATTGCCAAAATAATTTGCATTAATTTGTTATTGAATCATATTACTCTCAAATGCAACTATACACATGTTCATTGTGTAAATCCCTGCGCTAAATAGAGCGACCAACAATCACAATAAGCTGTCACACATATATTAGATAAGTAATAGTTATGTGGTATTGTTGTAAGAGTTGTCAGATGGATAGACTAAGGCTAGATGGGGAACAATTCAATTTCCTCACAATTTAGAGCAACCAAATGCAAATACTGTCCAATTTAGCTGACAGGTGAAACTCATAACCAATCAGTTCTCAAACACATTTACTGTATACTGCAAGGGTAAGACGGAATTTTACAGCTGTGGAATATGGAGCATGCAGGAGACAGACAGGGGCAAGAGCCTGCACGTGCAAGACGAAGGGGCGTGAGAGAGGGGGTGGTGTGGTGAGGGGAGAGGAAGAGGGAGAGGGAGACACAGAGGACAAGGAAGAGCCAGAGGAAGGCAAAGGCACAGAGAAACATCAAAAGAGATACAGGCAACAATATAGACCATGTAATCAACCATGGCCTAAGTTTGACAGAGGCTGGTCGGAGCGTGCAGCCTATGTTTTCTTCCTTGTACATATTGTACAGTAGTTCCTGATCATTTTGCTGTTGTATATCTTATTTTCCTGTACAAGCTTTCTTTATGTATTTGCAGTTGGCTGGTGTGTACACACAATGAGAAATAAATGTTTTGTTGAAAGTATAGTGTTTGCCATGGCTAACATCAATACTATTCAGCTACCCAAGTATACAATGCAGTTGGACAATATTACATGGTGGGTAACTATCACTTTCAGAGTACAATGTTTATTTGACAAGATGTCTTGTATTTTGACTGCCTTGGTCTAGGCAATGATTAAGGAACCTTTCTGTTTTGATGACAATGATTTATTCATTGATGGATTTATTTACATTTAAACATGAGTTAATTCTTTTGATTGTGTAATCACCTTTTGCAGGTCACATAGAGAGGTGTGCTAAATGTACCACGTGGTTCGATGATTGTACTTAGAGTTTTGACAATTGTAAGTTTGTTTCACTAAATGTGCCAAATAGATTGAGAAAAACTGTAAGTTAATGTTAGTTCCTTTCCACCACTGCCTTCAATAATACCCAGCTCCATTACTTTGTCTGCACTTACTGCCTTGAGACCCATTTATTTGTAAACAAGCAGGCAGCCAGAAAGTCCAATTACAGGGGGAGAAATGGTTTAAAAGTTACAAAAAAGAGCTAATGAGATTAAAAAAATTGCTTAGCACTTATTAAGTCCCCTCCCTGCTTTACATTTCCTAAACTTAAGAACTCGAGTACAGACTGAACCATGGTAACAAACTGCTCAATTAGTCAGGTCTAGTGGGACTCTGTTTCCAGCTCAACTCCATGTTTTCCGTATTGCCCAGAAAAATTTGGCCCCAGGCGAATCAGCAAATATGATTTGGCAGTGCAGAGATTTACAAACTACTGCAGGTTAGACTCATGCGCCCAAGGAGGATGGTAAGTGAAAGACAAAATCACTGTGTCACCATGGAAACTGGTCATGGAGTGAATTATTCCAAGTTTAATCTGACTTTACAACTGCAGATCTCCTCACAGCCCCCAGTTTAGCCCTGTCTGACAAGAAGAGTGTGTGTTTCCAGTAAGAGTCAGGGGGTGCGTCACTGTTTGAACCATGGGGTGAAAAGCCAAAGCGTCTCTCAGGGTGACTGATGAGCTGTGGGCGGTTTACTACGTAAATCAACCCCTGAACCCATGCATGAGTGAATCCTGTATTCATCTAGATAGATAGATAGATAGATAGATAGATAGATACCTTACCTTGATTTGTCCTTGGAGAAATTGTGTATAAGAGAGAAGTGCTATAGAAGCAAGAACTCTAGGAATTAATGCCAAAAAGTTGATTATTTTTTAATTAGGCACGTCATGAAGCCTGGTGGTCTCGATGCAGAAATTTGAAACATTTTAATATTTGAAAATAAAATATTGCTTTCCTTGGTGAGCTGGATCTCTACAAATGATTGATTTTTATGAATTAAGGTATTCAATATAAATTCCTTCAGGGTATTTATATTTTAGCATTGCTACAATCTAACTGAGAGACGTGCACTTGTTCTGGAATTACATTTTTAAAATGCAGTTCCCTATTTGTGCAGCCTGTACCTCTAATATGTATGTATATATATATATATATATATATATATATATATATATATGATTTTATATGTAAAAATTGGGTTTTTGTGGTGTACTATAAGACTGGCACCATTGGTGAGTTAATACTCTTACATCTACAACTTTTTTGTAATGTAATACTGCAAAGATAACAGCATTTTCTTCACATTCTTGTTGCAATTTAAACTCAGCTGTAAACTTCACAGGGTCCTTAAAGCTCTGCAGCACACAGATCAGGAAAACGTCCTGCCTATGACAGGATTTTAGATATATCTATCAATCAATCAATCAATCAATCAATCAATCAATCAATCAATCAATCAATCAATCAATCAATCAATCTATCTATCTATCTATCTATCTATTTATATATCTATCATTAGTTATTTTTATTCTAATATACTAGCTACGTTTCCTTCATTAGTTTTTGTTTCTTTGTTTGTATTTAATACGGCCCACCGGTGATTATAAACTTTGCTTGACCTACACAGTACTGAGTACTAGACTACACCTCAACACCTCACACAGTCACTTATGCACTGGTCCAATATACTCCTCCACTGGTCTGCTGTGGGTCGGTCCCATACATTACATGGACTGTAACATTAACAGTCTATGGTCCCATATTATATAGTCTATAGTCGGTCCCCATTACCCCGCATGGTGACGCTGTGACGCTGTGAGCCCTGTGAGCCTTCTCATACTCGTCATCTGAGACACTTCCGGGTTGGTGGTCTTCCGATCACATCTCGTGACAGATTTTATTTACCAGCAGCCGAAGTGGCAGCTGCAGCTGCTGGAGTGAGAACCGGGCTGCTTCATGGGGCCAGAGTCCGAGCACCAGATGAATCTAAACATGCCTTTTCGGAGACAACTCTTTAGTTAAAGGTGCCGTAAAAGACAAACCATGTGGAGAGTTCAAGGTTTTGTTGGAAGAGGTGAGACCCCCCTTTTACATAGCTAGGCTAATGTTAGTGCCATGTCGTTTCTTCAAGTATCGCTTTTATTAAGAAATAAACGCCGTTTATAGTGATTCCCGTGTTGCTTAACGTTAGCTGTTTTTAGCTAATGTTAAGGGTTATAGTAAAGCCAATTCATATAGGCCTAAAAAAAAAACCGTAAACTTTTTTCTCTAATTAGTTACTACTCTGTCAGTGTAACTGACACCGTCACCCGGTTTATTTTGGTCGAAGTCAGTGCAGTCAGCTCCCGTTACTGACCTGCTGTCACAACCCGCTGTGGCTGTGTAACGTTAACTAATGGCTGAACTGTAACATGCCATATAGACACTATATACTGTGTGTTATTTGGAAAAATATGTGTTAAATGATTAGTCTTTGTCTCTTATAATTTTAATTATTTATCTTAACCGTAATTATTATAGCAATTTCTGGATTTAATTGTATTACTTTTTAGTTGGAATGCCATGGATTTACTTATAAACTATTACTGATTTTCATAACTTATATTTGTGTTTTACTCATCTCTGTATACGTCTGTGTGCACATATATTACATACATTAGTAATGCACTGCAAAACTACACCTCTGTCATTATAATACCCTGACACTCTTTGTAATAATGACATTTATTTTCCTGCAAGTCAGTGTACACAAGTTAACCAACCAGATCTCATTACTTGGGTTTTTATAATTTATTCCTTGGTAAATAGATTATATTTCAGGACTTCGATACTGTGTCTAAGTGCTGCTGCAAATGGCATTTAAATCTGACCATATAATAAACTTCAATTTCAAGATGCTAGGTAGTTGATTTAACATAACATAATCAGGGCTTTCCCTGCCATTATAATGTTTAGGTGCAGCACCCGAGCCGTTTTGGGCATCACCTTAGCCGAATGAATGTAACTAATCTAATAATTGTAGTTGGACTTCTTTAACAAGTTTTGTCTTTGAGTTTTTTGAGTGTTATTTATTATCTGCTCTAGCTTTTCCATTTTAGACACAGATATGGTGATTATAACGCTCCAAAATTATGTGAAGAAGAGATGCAAAAGTACCACAAAGGGACACAAACCGACTACAAAGAGATGCCAAATGACCACTGAGAACCAAAACAACCCCAAAGAAAAACAAAAATTACCAAAAAGAGACACAACACGGCTACAAAGAGATGCAAAATCTCACAAAGAGACACATGTATGGGGAAATTACATTTCTTTTAAATTGAAAACCGTTACATTTTTTTAAGGAAGGATGCCTAAACTTTCGCAGAAATATCGGCAGTAAAGCATAGTAATAATAGTTACCACTTTATTTTATTCCTCCCATAATTTCATACAGATTAGCTGTTTTGTAGAAAGGTTTCTGAAAAGGACTTTGTAATGTGGTGCTTGTTATAGGCTAATATGAGACAGAGTTCACTTCTAGTTAATTAGTTCCAATTAGTTCTAGTGTCTTCTCTAGAGAGTCTCTTTGTCAGTGCACAGCAGGTCAGCTACACATGCAACAATGTGAAATGCGTCTACAGTCAAGCATACAATTCAGCATAAATGGAGAACAAAGTTTTCCAGTGATAAAGGAATAATGAATAAACATTTAATTGGGTTCCTAAATGGAGCAGTTCTCTGCTTTGGAAATCAACAACTGCTTATAAACTACCAAAGTAGCTAGGGGTGTATCGATACATCGATCTGGATCGGATTATCGATTTTATGTTTTTGTTAGATAGTGCAGATAGACAGGAAAGGGCAGAGGAGAGAGAGGGGATGACACACAGCATCTTTAAGACGAAAGTGCCTTTATTTTGTAATTCCCACTTTATATTTTTTCTTTTTATTTAAAAGAATATTTTGTTTTTCTTTTAAATGGCTGGAAGAACTCGGTAATTGTTCAGTCATACTTTAGTTGCTTTTTGTGAGTTGATACAAATGGAACTGATGTTAAATGGGCACACAATATCGTCTCATGTCGAACGCATCCCCTAAATTGAATCAAATCGAAATTTCCTTGGAATTTATTAGTAAAAAACAGGCCGTGTTTTGTATATCAGGTAGTTTTGAGGAGGCTGAATCTCCTACCGCGCACTGAGCACTGGACATTATTGTCTAATTTCTGCTGTTTTTGTCTTCCCATCACTTCTCAGTTCTGCACCGGTGCCATGGCAGCACACCCCTGCGGCTTCCCCAGAACCAGGGGCAGTCTCAGGGACTGGGCGAGGTTGAGGTCATCAACAGCTCAGCTGTCCTCTCCAGCTCTCGACACTCCTCTGACATCAGGTACTTCTATCCTTTCTTTTTCACTGTTCAAACTTTGTCCAGGTCCGATGAGAAAAGCCTGGAAAGAAAGAAGAAAGAAATGGAAAAACACTGAGGGTCTCACTTTGATCTCACGACTTCTTTGCCCTCAAACCACCAGCCATATTATCAGCTGATGAAAAGAAAACTTTTAAAATGTCACACCTCAGAGACTACCTTCATCCCATTCCTTTCTTGTTCCTTTACCCCTTCTTTGAACCCGTTCTCCACCCGCAGCTCTCTTGCTGCCTCCCTTTCAGCTGGTTGCATCATCCACCCGCATCTGCTGTAAGCATGAACATTGTTAGTCAACCGCACAAAAACAAAGCCTTGTGCCTTAAGCAGGGTATTTCTGTGATGCCTTCATACAATATACTGGAAATAGACACAGACATATACTTGTTATATGTTGTTTGTACTGTTTTTCTGTTAGCTCTCAGAAAGAGGAGGGTGGAGAGAGGAGGAAGAAACAGAGGACCTTTCAGTTTGGCTATGCTGAGCTTCCACGTTACACAGCCCTGGATGCTGTGGGATGGGTATGTCTTCATTTTCAAATGTAAAAGGCCTAACACATTTACTGATATGTCCAGTATGACTTGGATATCTGGACTGATTAGAGAAATAGTGCGTGATGGCCTGGCTTCCATGCACTGTTTGACAACAATTAGTATTAAAGGTGGAGTCTGCGATTCTAATCCAATACTCTTTTTGGCAAATTCAGCAAATATCTCTTTGCGGTCCGCTAGCTGTCTGTCCTGTGTGTGCGCGCTGAAAAGAAAAATGGTGTTCATGCACAGTCCTGGCTCTGTAAATGGGAAACAAACAAAAGCATTTCGGACCGAGCCACCCAACACTATTCGGTTTGTGCTCGTGCACAGGAAAGGGGAATGGTTATGGATGTATAAAGAAATGGCAGTGGGAGCGAGAGGGACGGTAAATTTGTTCCGAAGGAGCACTGATGGAAGGGGTGTATTTGTTAGGTTGTTGAGTTCAAGTATCAACAATCTTTTATCCGAATCTCCACCTGTAAATCCATTTAGAACTAACTGTGATCGCAATAACCAGCTGCAACCTTCATGAGAAAAAGAACAGACACTAAAGCAACCATTCAAAACCAGTCCACCTCCAAAACTGTGATCTTTGCTGCAGATGAAATTGTGCCACTGTTCTCATCTCCACACTTATTTCATATTAAAAGTGCTGTGTATTTAACTGTATCAACTAAAAACTCAAAGGAATCACATTAGTTGCTTGTAGAAGTTCATGTTACAAGTGTAAAAGTAAATACAACCATTAAACAAAAATGAATCCGGCATTGTGGCACATTTGGCCTTTTGCCAAAATATGAGATGGCGTTCACAACATGATATGGTTCACAGTTGCTCACATCCACTGCTTACCCACACATATTCTCCATCTGCAACTCGCTGCTTCTTTTCTTCAACACCACTGTGTAGAGTTATGGTTGAAATGGAAACCCGCTGACTGTTGGCTCTCCATGACACATCGTTGGCCATTCCTGGTACCAGGAGTAGCAGTGCACATCTCACACATCTCATGACAGCGATGACAGTGGAGCTGATGTCTATCCACAGGGTGCTGCAGCAGTTCTGTTCATGCAGATCTGTAGGAAGATCCACTCCCAGTTCTCCTCAAGCACTGATCCGAATCCGCTCCCTGGAGCCCTGACAGCACCCTCCACTCTTCACAAGTATGGCTACCGCATCCTGCTGGAGATCTGTGAGTCGCATTATTGTAACTAAGCTCTAGGTCCACTGATGGTTCACCATTTTCACATAAGCTGATGAAATCCATTGCCAAGATAGTTCTACACAACAGATATTTAATCATCTCAAATCCAAACTTTTTTTCCTTTTTTATTTTGTGTGAAAATGAAAATCCTTCAAAATCCTGATTTAGTGTTGTTGTCTGGGTTCTCCAGTGTCTAGACGAGATGTCCTGCCCAGAGGAAGCAGTGTGTTGTGTCTGCAGGGGGTGCCAGAGAGACAGGACAAAGATCAGTCTCTGAGCAGCAGTACAGGTGACGCCAGTCTTCACAGCAGCAGTGAACAGGACCATTTGACTGCTGACTGCTCCCTCTCTGACCAACAGAGGGCACTCCCGAACCAGGATTCTCCTATACCTGGTTTGTTCTGTGCTCTGTGGTAGTCAAGATTGTTTAAAGATAGTTTTTTTTTTTTCTCAAAATATTATTGACCTCACATTTGTAGGAGTGGTGAAAATGATATTTTTCTTGCCTGACTCACAGAGGAATCACTTCTGTCAGCATCCTGTCCTTTGCAGAATGATGCCAACCGAGACAACACAGAGACTAAAGATGCTAATGACAAGGTGGAAGACTAGCTCGTTTAGTTTGTGTGAAGTTTGTTTTAAAGAAAGCAGCATTTTTTTCTTCTTCCTTGTAACTTGTCATCTCAGCTTGATTGTTGTTTTTCTCCTCTTCTGTGTTTTCAGGACATGTTGTCTGATGAGGAGAGGCTGGCAGGAGCAGCATTGAATCTCAGACATGTGGGCGAAACCAGCATTCCCGTTATCCTCAACATCATTGGTAATGATATATTGACACAGTTACACACCAAATCATTTTCACACATTAATTCCTACTCAAGGCAATCCTTTTTAAACCAACCAAATGTTCTCCTTTTATAGTCTTTTTTTTAATTTCCCTCTTCCCATAGCTTATATCTTCATCTCTCTGTTTATGGCAGGTCTACAAAGTTCCAAGACTGAGAACTACGAGGAAGCTTTTACATGTTTTGTAGCTGCAGCTCAGCAGGGTTACGCCAAGGCCCAGTTTAATGCGGGTGTGTGCTACGAGAAAGGCAGAGGAGTCAGCAAGAACAAAGAGAAGGTGAGAATCCAGACAGCACACTTTACTTTCTTGAATGCTTTGTCATTCTTAAAATAATCATACTTATGCTCCTCCTATATGCAAAAAAACAGTGTTGAGAGATCATTTTTGTGTGTTTTCTTTTCAAGGCTCTGCATTATTACTGGCAGGCAGCAGTTGGGGGTCACAGGCAGGCTCAGTACCGCTATGCAAAGCTGCTCCTGACCAGCAGGGGGCACCAGAGTTTAGAGGAGCTGAATACAGCCATCAGCTTACTGGAACAGGCTGCTGCAGCTGGACTCACCAAGGTATGAAATCAAGACAAAATCCTATTAACTCTTCTTCATTCTTTCATACAATGCCTTTTTCAACTGTGGTACATTCAAGTACTATTTAACAACACCTAAAATAATAATTTTCCAACAGTGCTTTTCCACGTTATCATTTTATGAGATTGAACTGTAGTTCAACTTAGTCATTTAATAACTTGTTTAAAAATCTTCTTTCACAGGAGACATTTAGACATCTCACAGTAGAAAAAGAGCAGGTATAATAAAATAAATGTTGGCTGAATTTAATTTGGCTGCTTCCGTTTCAGGGTACTGGTATTGTGCATGCTGGCTCACTCTCACACTGTCATGGCTTACTGGGACATTTTAATAGAGCAGAGTCAACATTAATGTTATTAGTAACATCTGTGCTTTTTAAAAAAAACCTATTATTAGTCAAAATGTCTTTTGTAGAAAAGGAATATTATAATTACTAAAAAGAGCCAGTGAAAAGTACAACAGTGTTAAGCCATGAAAATAACATAATATATACACAACAATATATAACATATATAAAATAACACAATATATAACATATAACATTTATTTTCTGTTTAGTTTAAAAAAAAAAACCTGGAAGAGGCATCTCACTTTACAGCATCTTGTTAAATATGTAAAACAAATTGTGAAGACTCAAATTACACAGGAACTGTGTGTTATTAAACAATCGTCTCATTGCTATTTACCACGCTGGCTAACCATGGATCATTTTATGCTGGTGTATTCCAACAGAAGTGAATCCACTATCTCTCCCTCTCTCCATCTTCAGGCTCAGGTCTGCTTGGCCTCAGTCTACACTCAGGAGCCGGTGAGAGACGGGAGCAGGTCTGTCCACTACCTGAAGATGGCAGCAGAGAGTGGAGTGAGTGTCCTTCTAGATGCTTCGAGAGTTTTATCTATGGCTTTAACGCTCCCACTGTCCCTTCTCAATCACTCTGTATTAGCAAACTAATACTGTTGCTACAAATCACTTTAGAGCTGCAGCCTTGCTGAATGTCCCAGTGTTGAGTGTCACACGGGGCTGTTGTGATTGTTTGAATAGTGACATCTTCCATCCTCTCCCTTTACTACTATGTCTATTTAAGTTCCTGGTGTCGGTTGATAATGTGTTACATTAAGTTCCCGGCCTGTCTCTGCACAAATGCCACCAAGTTCTTGATATAAAAGGTTATTCCTGAAAATGAAAAAGCCAAAATCACATGTTTATTTTTATGCCTCTGCGCCCAGCAACAGCCGTAGCTGAATACCTTTTTATTAAATTGCCCTTAAAGTCTTCACTACAAAATGATGAGTCTGGACAGACATGGATATAAACTGCAAGTTGACTGGTTGGCGGAGGCATACAAGAGCAAGGCGGTAATTCGAGTTGTTCATGTGTGCAGGACGACACCGCCCTGCTGTTCCTGGGTCAGTGTTGTGAGAGCGGCTTTGGGGTGCAGCAGAATCTGAGGACAGCGATTGAATACTACAAACAAGCGGCTCAAGCAGGCAACAAGCAGGCTAAAAGCTTAGTGACGCCTCCTAGTGATTCATTCAGTAAGGGTAAGCACACAAATTTCACATTTGTATTGGTCATTGCATTTTGTGCATTTGTTAGTGATGGCACCGCATGTGGTAAGGTCTTAATGAGCCAAGACAGCAGTGATAATATCTGTGGGAATGAGCAATGGATTTCTCTTTTGTCTCCCTCTCCTCTTCAGCAGAAGATGCCGTGTTGCGCTCCATCCGTTCAGCTCCATGTTTCTCTGCAGCCAACCATCAGCTCCAGCAGCGGCTTTCCTCTCTTGCCAGTCGTGTCTCTCCCTCCACCAGTCGCCCCGTCACCCTTCCCCTCCTGCCTCACTCGTGGAGCACCGGGAGCCTGTGTGCCCCCCCGCCGCTGTCCTCCACGCCTCTTCACCTCCACCCCAGCACTGAGGGAGGAGCCTGCCAGTGGACTGTAGGGATAGGATAGTTTACTGAGCCAGCACAGGTCCAACTGAGGAATGTATTTCATAGCGTGAATGTATTTTCCCCAGAGGAGAAAGGTCAGAGTGTGTTAGGTGTGTACATATTGTGAAGTCAGGATTAGAGTGAATACATTTATTTACATTTATATATATTTTATACTTATATATATATATATATATACTCATATGAGTGTGTAGACATTAAGGTGTTTAAGATTTGTGTTTTTGTAAGTCTGAAAGAGTTTTTGGATACAAGGTCTTATATGTAGAGTGAGATATGGAAGTTTTTTTTAATTATTTGTTTCTATTTAGTTCAGTTTTTTTGTTATACAAGTTCTCCTGTGAGTAAGAAAATGTGATCTAGGTGCCTTTGGGTGGCTTCTCTCCCTACTGATGTGGCATTTATCACGTTAAAAAAAAAGAGGTTTGTCATAATTGTGTCTGCAAACTGTATTGCTGGGTTCACGCCTCTGAAACTGTCAAAGTGCTTTAAATTCGTGTCATAGGTTAACCCTCAATAAAACCGTTACCATCTTTGTAAAAGAACAACTATAGAAGTGACAAAGGGAAAAGCTTTGTGATAGTCCATCCTGTTAACTTTAAACATGCCAAAGTGAATTATGATGCACTGTAAGGAGGATGTTGGACTGTCTTGGACACATGCTAAGTAAAACTATTAAAAAAAAAAAGTTTTATGGCTGTCTTGTTACTGTATAATTATTGTTAAAATTCACTGATGAGCAGAAACAGTATTCTAGGAGCAGAGAGTGGTTTGTCTGTATTCAACAATAACGTTAATTTTAATTAAGCAGTGCAATAGTCTGGACTTGTCCTGTTCTGTATGGAAATAACTTTACAGATGATAACATCATTTGTTTTAGAGCCACTGAGTCCATCCTCGTGCAATATTTATCTAAAGAGAACTAAAAGTGCCTGTGTCTTTCAGGGGCAGATGTGAACATCGTTATAGCCCTGCAAACCATTCATATTTCTTCAGACTACTGCATGACGTAAGGCTCTGATGATGTCTGATTCCATTACCTGAGTTGCAAAATAACACCGGTAGATTTATTATGGTTGCGTCTCCTTTGTGCGCCGAGCGTCATGCGTCCGCGGCAGTGATTGGCCGGCTGGGTGAGGACTCCACAGCGCCGTGCCGCTCCGGGATCCTCTGGCGCAGAGAGAAAGCTTGGCCGCCAGCGAGTACCGAGCCGGGCTGGGAGAGCAAATGATGTGATCTAATACGGGCGGCCGGCTGCAGCTACGGGCGGACTGGCTCTTAAGCCCCTGTCGAACTCGGCGCTGCTTAATAGTGTGTGTGTGTGTGTATTTGTGTGTTTGTATTTGTGTGTTTGTGTGTCGTCGTGGGAGCGGAGGCGCAGAAGCCCGGAGGCTGACCGAAGCGGTGAGTGGATGTAAATAGATGCTCTTGATGGGATACACTCCCCTCCCAGTGCGGCGGTAGTGATGAGGCTGGATGCTGAAGATTTACTGCGTCTGTTACATATCGACACCACTGCTTCTGCAATAACTCCACCTATGCATCTTCGGCTTATGGTGGATTTAAAGATGAGCTAAAGCTGTTTCTGATATATCAGTGAGGGAGTTTATTAGGGTGGCGGCAAGAAAAGACGGGCTAGAATACTCCACCGATGACATCATCGACTTTTTCAAGTTCATTTTCTTTCCAGCTTGTGCTTTCATCTGTTGCATTTGATTTCTGAAGCAGTGGGTGCAGCTCAGAGTTGAGGAAAGAGGCCTACCATTACAGGGAGTAAGTTGATGAGAATGGTTTCCTCTCACAGGCAAAGATCTCTGCAGTATCTAGCTATTATCTGACAATGAATCTCCAAAGCATATATGTCTTGTGACCTTGATACAAAAGCACTCTTGTCTGTAAATCTGTATACAAGGCCAGCAGACAGTATAAACAGCTAGAGCAGATAATTATGAAACCTTGCTCCAAAAATAGAGGGATGGCATTGTATTTTGTCTGTCAACAAGTTTTATTATGTGAGTAAATAAGTAGGAGAGGATGGGACTTGTATATCTGCTTGTTTTCTTTCATATATTACTTTGCATTTTACTGTAATGTAAACAACAGTGGTGCACAAACAAGGAAGACCAGCAACTGAACAAAAAGATTAGTTTAATGATACATGATAGGTTTTTTTGCTTTCCTGTGACAAGCTGCTAAAATCTCGTGCACCTCATGAATGACCTCTGCTGTTGGAGAGCACAATAGATTTATTGAGGACAACAGTTGAACTACCTCTGTGTGTTTGACTGTCCTGCAAACTGCTGTGTCATTCTCCTCGCTTTCTCCCTCTCTAAGAGCCATCATCTCTCCTCCCCACTCCCCTCACATCCTCTCTTTGCCCCACTTTGTTTAACTAATGGAGATCTGGCTGCATTGTCAGGGGGGAAAGGAAAGAAAAGGATGATCAAGTTTGTCTGCAACTCAGATATAATAGTAAAAAAAAGAAGAGAAATGGACAATAGGGAATTGAAATGCTGTTTGCTTCTTACTCCTTGTCTGTTTTGGGGGTTGTGTCTGGATGTGTAATTTGTCCTCTGAGTCATGCAACACATTTGCTGATTTTTAGCTTCAGTCTCAAGGCACGATTTGTTGTTGTCTGGTGGAAAGCTTGAATCTCCAGCTTTTGAGGCCTTTACTGTAGCTTGACATCTAATTTTGAAATATTTTAATAAGCCTAAACATTCAGGAAATTAATTAGCTGGTATTCTGATGAGACCTCTCGGCTCAGTGCAGGTAGCTTGTACCTGTTGACTCCGTGTTTGTGAGTGTGAGCGCAGATTCAGCACAAACAGGTTGTTGTGGTTGTCTGGCTCAGTGACAGAGGGACAACACGACAACCACCCAGGGAGAGGGGAGCAGATAGGGGCCCCGCATGAACAAAGTGCACTGCCCAGGGAATCGTCTCTTTCCAAAATCCTGCCTTTGTCTTTTCCCAAGATCTCGTGCTTTCAAATCTGCTGCGTTTGTATTTTCCATGTTTTTTGGAAAAGGTGCTGATGATGACTGCAGAATTGTTGGCTGACAGGATGTTTATACATTTTCCTTGCGTGCCTGGGCATGTTTTTCTACCTGCAGTTGTTTACCAGCTTCCCACAGGGTTGTGACCAAATTAGATAATTCAGAAACAGAAGTGACAGTGATGCAACCCATACCGTGCCGATATGTGCCGTGTCTTAAGAACAGAATGATTCTCTGCTACTGTCTTTGTTGCTCTCCATCTGTCTGTATTCAGCATTACAGGGCTGATCCTCCTGGAGATAAAAGAGACATGGCTAGCTAGTTAGCAGGAGCTGGCTGCCACTTCTCCTCCCCACAGGCTGGCTTACTGCTCAGCTCCGGCTTTCAATGTGAGTCCTAGATGAATACATGTAGCCTCTGACTCACTCCCAATATCATGCAAATGAAATCCAGCTTTATGTCTTTGATGAAGTGTTTTTTTTAACACTTCAACAGTGACACCATAGTGTATCAATAAAAACCTCTGAGACTAGCAGAGCTGCAGCCAAAGAGAGCAAAGAGCAAGATGTTTTTTATCGGCTTTATGTTCATTTGTAACATAAGAGAAATGCAAATGAGTGACACAGCACTGATGTCATCCATTTGTGATGATTTCAGAGACACACACAGAGAAAACACCCAGAGAGTGCTTAGGCCAGAAATAATGAATCAAAACAACAACATTATATTATATTTTTTATTACATTATATTATATTATTTGTAGTATAGTAGTTTAGTACAATATATAAGCAGAGAGGCCAGAGGAACAAAGCTTTTAAAAACATACTAACCCAGTGACCAACAATTAGAGATAAAATTGGAGATAAGTAGAAGCGTAAAAGAAGCTGGAGAAGTGTTATTGTACTCTGACTCACTCACTCAGGGAAAATGGAAAGCGAGAAACACTTCCGTCTCTTAAAAAATCTAATGAAAAAAAGAGTTAAATTCATCTTAAAGGATTCCTATCAATAATGTAATGTTTAACGTTATGTGTTTGTGTAAAAGGAAAAAAAAAGAATACAGACATGATACTAAATGGTTTTTTTTTGTTTGTTTTTTTACAGTCTCTAATGTCAACATTGGTATCCACCTCAAAAATCCAGCATCAGTTGGGCTATATTGTGTAGCATATCAGGTTATACACCGTTACATGACTTCTGACAGTGTGTCTTTTCTCTCATCAGCCATGATGTCAGTACAAACTCCTCCTCTCTCCCGCTCTGGCTCCTCCCCCTCTAATGTGGGTCTGGCCAATCGCAGCGGCCCCTCCACCACCCCTCCCACCTCCCTCAGCCTTCGCTCGTCATACAACCAGTTGCTTGGGCGAGATGTCATCAAGGAGTCCATGGAAACTGGAAGTTCGGCCACTTTGCCAAAGAGCCGTCAGAGGTACGCGATGACCAGTGTGCGGAGCGCCATGGGGATAAGTGACAACTTGGCTTTGTCTTCTAAAAACCAACCTGTGACCAGAGGGAGGGGTCTCCCCACCAAGTCCTCCTCCAGTTCTGCCCTCTACTCCTCTTCGTCCTCCTCTTCGCTGTTTAATACAAACAACCCCAAACTGGCCAAGAATGGGGCCAACATGCAGAGACGAGCTGAGAGTCAGCAGCTGGAGCTAAGCAGGGCCAATACAGATGGCAAAATTCACAATGATCCGATCAATAACCCCAGTTCTGACTGGCTACAATTTGGAAAAGACAACTCACAGCTGCCCCCGTTCCGTAGAAGGACCAAGAGCTTCTTGGAGTATCATGGGAAGGGCTGGGATCTGGACCTCAGTTGTGGCAACAAAGATGACAAGGAGGAGAAGAAGCAGCAGCCTCCCCCAGAGAAGGAGCAGAGCAGCCCTGCCAAGGAGAGGGAGAGCCAGAAGGAGGAGAAGTCCAGCAACAAGCAGACCTGCCAGGAAGAGAAGGAAGAGGGGGAGCCAGTGGTGGAGGAGGAGGAAGAGGAAGATGACCCCACACCTACACCAAGGCAGCCCCTTCTACCAGTGGTGGTGGAAGCTCCGCTGTCCCCCACGTCCTCCTCCTCCTCCACCAACAGCCCAGAGTGGGTCCCAGACCACCAGAACCACCACCAAAACCAGGCTCCAGTCCAGGTCAGAGAGGAGCTCTGTGCCCAGGTTCAGGCTAGTCCACGCAGCCCTGCAAAGCCCCCCAGAAGCTCCCAACCCCGGGTAATCAAGGTTGAGCTGCACCCCAACAACGAGAACCAGTTCCTGCAACAGTACCCGCCTTCTTCCCCTAAACAGGCCAGGGCTGCAGAAAGGAACACCCCAACCAGGAACCGGGCACCCCCTGCCCTGCCAGATCCTGAACCAGTGATGGGGCTCCCTAAAGTGGGCTTAAGAATGGATCTGACTCCTGAAACTCCATCAGAGGATGAAGACTCCAGTTGGACCACCTTGTCCCAGGAGACGCCCTCTCCTCAGACTCCACGGGAGACAGGTTCGATATGCGTTTGCTTGTCTTTTCATCTGATCTTTCTTTTTCTTATTTTAATATCTGTGTCAGCCTTTAATCATGCCTCTATTACACCCTTCTTTCATTCCCTCTCTTTCTCTCTCCCTCCTTCTACCTCCTACAGACTGTCTGATCTGGAAATTTACCAAAAGCCTCTTCTTAAGTGTTAGAAAAATTATGCTTAGAACGGTTTTGCTTCAGTTTCTTTGTTAAACCATTTGCATCCAAACTGCTGTTTTAGTATTTCTATTTTAGTATTTCTGTCTTTCACGTGTTCATCATGAAAGTATGTACATTGAGTCTTTACCACATTTCAGCATTTTACAAAGTCTGTAAATTAATATTTACATTGACTCTTTCAACATTTATACAGTCTGCCTATTGTGTTACTCCTGATCTACATTACCACCCAGACCACTATTTGCACTAGCTGTATATTGACTCTTCACTAAATTCAGCATTTTATATCTTTTCATACGTCTTTTCATACTTATTGTGTTATCACTGACCTACATCACTAACTAGACCACAACTTGCACTAACTGTATATTGACTCTTCACTACCTCTCAGCAGTGTTATAGACTGACTATTCATGTATATTGTGTTGTTATTACCTTGTCACTTTCGCATATCCTCCGACTTAATTACACCTCACTTTACGCTGGCTTTGTAATGCTTACCTAATCTGCACTTTATGTAGCCTATTGTATTGTTTTCTTGTATTTTATTGTATGTGAAACTGTATGTTGTTTTGCAAGCTTATGCTTTTCTTGGCCAGGTCGTCATTGCAAATGAGAACTTGTTCTCAACGGCCCACCTGGTTAAATACAGGTTAAATTAAAAAAAATTTAAAAAGCTGATTGACCTTGCAAAGAGCACAGGATGTATCCTGAGGGCAGAGTGCATAATGTGGAGGAGATGCTGGGCATGACCAAAGATAAGAAGAAAAGCTAATGATTGCATGAACCGAATAACTAACTTGACTCCCAACTTCTTTAAAAACACTGTTGTGAACAACCTTGAGTCACTTTCTGTACTTTAGCTGAACAAACTTTGAGAGAACTCCAGTGATTTTGTCCATTCTTTGATAAATAATTATCCTAACATTAAGCAAGATAGCAGGGTGTGAAAAGGGAAAGACAAAAGGAAAGAGAAAAAAGTAGAGCTGGATTCAGTATGCGATGATTGGCAAGGATGAATGACAAAGCAATAGTGTGAGAATATGAGGATATGGAGAGAACTATAAGAAGACAGACCAAAACCAGCAGAGAGAGGAAGGGAGAGGTGCTGTTGCCCACTGGGTTCTACTACAGGGAATGAGCCCCGGAGTTGCTATGACAACAGAAACTAAGTAGGGACAGGCTGACCATCACATAAATGTACCCTGTCCATCTCTCTGTGTGTACAGCCTTTTATATGCTCATATGTCATGATCATGTGTTTTAGCAGAGCCCTCCTGTATGATAAACTCATTTGTGTATTGCTGTCATCCATCAGCAGATGTATGGAGTGAGGGGGACCTGCCCCCCGGCTGGCGGGAGATCTCAGACTCATCAGAGGTCTATTTCTGGCACATCCCCACTGGCACCACACAGTACCACCGACCTGTTGCCTCCGGCAGCCAACACACCTCTCCCAACAATGAGCCAGACACTCAGCACGACCCACAACAGGAAACGCAGGACTCCCTCAAGCCACCAAACGAGGTGAGAGGACCCACAGACCTAACACATCTCTAACCTCACCTTGTATTCAACTCTACGTGTGCAAAGCTATAGCCAGGTTCATCCACTGGGGGTTTTGAAGTATTTATTTCATTACAGTAAAGCTGAAGATTGTTTTATGTCAACATGCTCAATCTCCAGAGAGAATACACATTTTATTATGCTGAATATCAATAATAGTAGTACTATATTGTATGTTTAAAGGTTCCATGGTCACCAAACAAAGTGATAACAATTTGAACAGGATGCTTTAAGATACCTGCACAACGACATATACCATTCTGTGAGTCAGATTTAGAAAAGTTATGCTATCCTCAGTGCCATGTCTCTTCCACTCGTCTATAACATTTTAACTATGTGACTGAACCATAATAATAAATTAATTGGTGGAAGCGGCAACAAAAAGTGCTAGTTTGCAAAAACATGTATTTATAAAATGAATCATGAAAGTTAATTAATCTTGAAAATCTTGAAAATAGAAGTTGGACAAAACAATCTTAACTCAAGGTCAACTTATTAGTTTTTTAATTGGTTTAAACCACATCTCACAGTCTCATGATAATGTAGCAAACTCTGTGAACCTTGAGATGTGATTGAAAGCTCTGAAAAAGCTAGAAGTGAGTTAAGTTTTTGTCAAACATTTATAAAAAAAAATAAAACAATTCAAAGCAATGTTTAAAGAATTAAATGAAATGAAAAAAAACAACAGATTTTACCACAGGTTTAACTGTTGGTCAGTGAGGAGCCTCCATTATATCAAAGGCTGATGCTATAACTAGCACATATACAATCTTAGTCCAATATATTGAAAAGCTGTTGGTTATTACTGATGTGCACAGCATCATCTGTCTTTCTCTCATGCTGCACCTCTCTCTTTCTCTCTCTCTCTCTCTCTTTCTCTCTCTCTCTCTCTCCCACAGCGCCCCAGCAGTCTGATATCTGACAGTTCGGTGGAGCCGGTCCCGTCCCCCTCTGGCTCCTCCCCCTCCTCCTCCTCCTCCACCCCCTACGATGATGTCACCTCTTCTGGACCAAATCTCAACACCACCACCTGCACAGCCAACGTGAGTCACTGAGTCACATTTAGGTGTTCACTTGTTGAAATTCTCTCTCTCTCTGTTAAAGTTCACATATATTTTTGTGATATATATATTAATGGTTGTATTGATAAATTCTGGTCTGAATGGGAAATTGCAAGTGTGCTTTTAGATTGTACTGTATTTTCCTCAAAAGCTTGATGGTGTAATCTCTTCTTTTACTGCTGCATTTATTAGATTGAAATGAGCACACAGTAATCTCAGCCAGTCTGAGGTGCGTATTCAGCAAAGATGAATATCTCTCATATTAAGTTAAAATTAGTATTATCCTCTTCAGTTATTACAAAGCAAATGAGAACAAATAAGTTGGTACAGTCAAAATGTAGAACTTGCCTGTTTTTCATCTTCTTCATTCCCTCACCAGTGTCTGATGTTAGTCTCTGAATGTCTGTCTGTTTTGCTCCAGGAGCTGAAGGACTATCCAGTCTATCCAGATCCCAGTCTGAAGGCGTTTGAAGGGGCTACCCTCCGCTATGCCTCACTTAAACTCAAGTAACAAACACACACATTCTATACAGTAAAGACACATGTATAATTTCTACATGTGTGTATTTGAATGTTCTAGTTTGGGAAATATGACTTTACTTTGACTATTTGTCATGTCTGATGTATACCTGCAGTGCCCCAGCCCAGCTAGAGACAGTGGACCTCAACAATACCTTCTCCGATCCAGAGGGACTGGTAAGTTTGCGGATTTATTTACTGACATTCCTTATTATCTTTCATAATGATTTTGCTCATGGACACACAACATGTGTTGTGACATACTGTAGACAGTTACAATTATAGTCAAATGCCCCAAAATGTAGTATAAAAGTGAGGGATCAAATTCATTCACACATGTGAACATGCACATGCATTCAAATAATATTAGTACTAATTAACACAGTATGTGTTACCCATACATTTGGCAACACTTTTAACCTCTGTTGTTAAGTCACCCTGTATTTGTTGAACTAAATATCAGTCTTTGAGCAAATCATGTTTAATCATTTGTCAATCAAGGGACCTCACCAGGCTTTGTTTGCAATGATGTAATGAACCTGCTCTGGCATCCTTTCCTCTCTCTCTCTCTCTCTCTCTCTCTCTCTCTCTCTCTCTCTCTCTCTCTGTTTGTTGCAGTGCCACTCAGTGGCTACTTTGTGAACTGAGCTATTGTGAATGTGTTCACAGCCAAACTAAGAAGCAAACCATATAGAAACCTTTTTGACCGTAAACAAATTTCACCATGTTGCACGTTCACTTTTGGCAAATGTTGCATCATATTTTAGATTCCAAAAGTGAGATTTATAGATGCTTTACTAATTAAAATTCAAGAAAAGCTTAAGCTATTCAGATATCTCAGAGTAGCTGTCGCTGCATAAAGTACTGTACCTCTGTAAGCAAAATTGCTTTTGTTTGAGTAACTATGCCTGTGTGTTAGTAGGTAAGTATGTGTGTGTTTTTATACTTAAGGTTAAATATAATTTTAATCTTATGTTTGTACATTTGACTGTGGTTTCTTTCAGTTATGGTCACAATCTACTTACCAAGTTAATTACTGAGATCTGGGACAGTGGCGACATTGCTGTTAAGATGTCAGACCGGGCAAAAAGCATCAGAAAGGTTTTACAGTAATCAAACCCACAGATTAGCCAAACTTATTTGGAAGAGAATAATGAAAAGGAACAGTAAAAGCATTACTATCTTGGTTCAACTTTGACTTACCTTACTTTCAGTAATTGTACACACACATTTTTCCTGAGTAATGAAGGATTATTCCAACATTTTGGGTGACTTTATTGTCTTGTATTATTTATTACAATGTGGTTTTACATAATGTATCTAAAAAACTCTGGCTTGTTTTTAACCTGTCTGTCTGACCAACCTTGTTTCTTGGCCTGTGAGACTTAATTGTAGCAATGTGGCTCCGTTATGAAATCTCACCAATTATTTTGGTGAGAACAGTGTGATCATAGCCAACACAATGATAGCCATTGACCTGTGTTAAATAGAAAACTGATTCATCCAAATGTGTGTGTTACTTCCAGTCATTTCCAGTGCGATCTCTGGGCTGGGTGGAGATGGCAGAACAGGACCTGAGTGAGGGGAGGAGCAGCGTGGCCGTCCACCACTGTATCAGACAGCTGTCCTACTGCAGGAGGGACATACGGGACTCAGCCGGTGTCTGGGGAGAGGTCAGTGCTTAGTTACACACAATATACAGTATGTATACTACAGTGGAATATTGAAGAAGTTCAACCAAAGAGTGATTTGCCTTCTCAGTATAAACCTCCAAGTGTGTAGATGGACTATTGCTAATGGTTTCATTTTTGTTTTGTTTTTGAGTGCTCGCCCTATACTTATATGTGAATTCAACGGATATTTGACTGGTACCAACCTGAAGTTTTCAAGAAATTTAAAAGAAAGATAATGAGTAGAGTCCGTTCTTTCCTCTTTTATGTAATAAAGAGTAACTAAAGAGTTTAAACTATCAATTATGTCACATAAAAAGCAGGGATTAGAGAAAAGTTAGTAAAAAAGAAAACACTTTGTAGCAGAAACTACCTTTGTTTTAATCATCTTGCATCCTTGCTTGTGGTCTTACAGGGTAAAGGGATGCTGCTGGTGCTTCAAGACCGCATGTTGACCCTCGTTGACCCAGATGATCGCAGCCTGCTCCACTCTCAGCCCATCAGTAGCATCCGTGTCTGGGGCGTCGGACGAGACCATGACAGGTAGGTGGACATCACAAATGTCTTTCTCCTTCTATGAAACCTTGTTGTGTTGTTGCATTGCCGGGCATTCTTGGCTATTGGATCCCAATGTTTGAGCGAACTGTTGATATGCACACAAGAACAAACACAAAAACATAAATCAAGCTTGCTTCAAACATGCACGTAAGTGTGTGCAAACACAAGGAACATAAGACACAGTAAAATGCATGTGTGGAACATTCATTCGCTGATTCAGGAGATTTAACTAATCATCAGAGAACTGAAATCAGCCTCATTATTATTTGATGCATATTTGCACAAACTGCATTCAAAATGATCCATAATTATGCACATTGCTCCATGTTTCCGTTCCAGACTGAGGACCTATGGGGCCTTCAGTCATTTGACAATATCCCATGGTCTTAACCTTTCACTATTGAGCTGACAGTGTGCTTAGGCTAGCACAGCTGCTAATGGTGGGGACAAGCTTAGCCCTCATTGATATGGGCCCCTGAGGGTTTCCATTAGCCAGGAGCAACCACTTCAAACACTCACCCAAAGCCTTTACACATCTGGAAACATTAGTGCTGATGTAATATACATGCATAGTTGTAATATTTATCAGGCATGTTATTTTGCGTATATGCATACAAGCATACACACAACATCCTGACAACAGTTTAGAAGCCTTGTGAAAATCTTCTCCATACTAAAGAGACTTTGGGAGATTCACACGATGACCTTACAAATGAGAAAAGTGGTGGAGGTTTGTAGTCCAAAATAGCTGTCTGATCCTGACATGTGTAATTGACTGTTAAGTAATTGGGTGAAAATGGAGTTTGAGACATAAGAGTTTTTTTTAGCTTATGTCTCTCTTCTCTGTGTCTATCTATCTCTTATTTCTGTCTTTCTTCTTGTGCCACTGTAGTCTCTTTCCCACACAGAGGGATGCTGTGGGATGCACCATCCCACTCTTCTTCTCTCCTTCCCTCATCAACAACACTACCACAACAGTAGCTGTTAGTGTGTGTGTGTGTGTGTGTGTGTGTGTGTGTGTGTGTGGGGTGTCTCAGAGGATTGAGAAACGTTCAGTGGCTGTCTCTCTCAGTGGTAATGGATAAAGCGTGTAGTGGAGGGAAGGGATGAGGGTCGGCCCAGGCTAACTCTCCCTCTTATCATTCTTTCTCTCACAGCATTACAGCTTCCACTCTCTCTTCATCCTCTCCCCACAGCAGCACTTTAACATCTGCAGTGTGCAGTCTTCTGGTTGGTTTCAGGCTCATGATTGTGGATGTATTATACTTCCATCCTGGCTGGAGTGTGTGTGACTTAGAAGATATTTGAAGCTCTGAGACCATAACGCACTTTCCCACTTTCCATATATGCAGTAAATTACTTGGTGTGTGTGTGTGTGTGTGTGTGTGTGTGTGTGTGTGTGTGTGTGTGTGTGTGTGTGTGTGTGTGTGTGTGTGTGTGTGTGTGTGTGTGTGTGTGTGTGTGTGAGATTGAGACAGAGAGAGAGAGAGAAAGAACATATGAAGGTTGAATTAGTTCTGCCACTAGAGTGCACTATACTCAAAGTCTGTGCATCCAAAGATTATATAGTGCAACTGACTACACTGCAATTGAAACTTAGTTTCAATTAAAGAAATTTCAAGCAATACAGCATACAATAATATTTTAGATAGTGTTCTTCCAATTTTGTGGCAACAGTTTGGGGAAGAAAAACAAAATAACAATCGCAAAAAACGAACTAAACTAAAAATATCTAATAAAAACATAATTTAGTGTGGAAGAACTTGACTGGTCTGAGAAGAGCCTTGACCTCGACCCCATCCAGCACCTTTGGGGATGAACTGGAACATTGACTTAACACCTCTGAATGGGAGCATATCTCTGCAGCCAGGGTTCATGAATCTTGTGGAAAGATTTGTGGAGTTGAGGCTGTTATAGCAACACATAAATGCCCACGGTTTTTGTTTGAGATGTTCAACAATCACAGTGTGTAGTTAGTCCACATACTCCTTCATGCTATCTAGTGTTTGACTGGCTTGAGAAACACAGAAGTAGTGTGCTGAGCTGTGGCAGACGGACCTGTCTGAATGAATGAATGGAGGGTACCTCAAAGTAAAGCTCCCTGTGCTCTCTCCTTTCATTTCTCTCTCCGTCTCCTGTCTCTTTCTCTACCCATCTATCTGAGGAATATTCCCAGTCTTGTCCTGAATGTTCTCTATCTCTCTCTCCTTCAGCTTGATTCAATATGAATGAGTCCCCCTTTCTTTTAAGCGGGCCGGGACGAGAGGGGGTTAGCTCCTCGATGAAGTCATGAGGCTATATTTGGAGCACTCAGCAAGTCCGTCTCTGTGCATACTCATGTGTGCGCGTAAACATTTGCATGTATGTGTGTGTGACTGCACATGGGCTTGAATTGATGAAGTCATAGGTCTTTATCTGGAGCACTCTGTTTGTATGTGTGTGATGGTAAATGGGCGGGTGTGTCTGTCTTTTCCCCCTCTTCTCCATCCCCTCTTTCTGTCTGTAATGCTCTTGTGCTATTTCCACTCTTTGTCTCCAGCGCTCTTTCTGCCTCCCTTTTACGCCATTGGCTGCACAGCTTTGCCTCTTCTTCTTTCTGCCTCTCTTTGTTTGTCACATCGTTGCACTTTAGCGGGGATAGCCTTCCCTTTTTTCAGTTTCAGTAAGACAAGAGAGGGAGAGACAAAGATAGCAGCAACTGAGGAAGAGGAAAATATACTCCAAACAAACAGGGAGAGTGCAGGTGGGTAAAAAAAGACTGGCTGTGCTTTTGAGAGAGAGTGGAGTATTTACAGAGCGATGGAGAGCCAGTGAGGGAGAAGGAGGCAGTGCATGCTTCCCTGCCTCCCTGAGCAGGACACGGCAGCACTTTGCAGGAGGCTCTTCGGACCAGGCGAGCAAAGCAAAGAAATCCGACCGTAGAGGAAGATAGGGAGAGAAAAGGTGTAGCAGAGGTTAGAGGAGAAGGAGGAGGAGGAGAGGGGGAAGGAAAAAGGGACAGGAGAAGGGGAAAAGGAGCCCTAGAGGATTAAAAAAAAAGAAGAAGAGAGGAGGCAGACGTGAAGAGATTTACCCCCGGGTACCGCGGCGACAGGGCTGTAGCAATGTCACCGTGGTTTTGGTGCTAACGAGGCAAGGAAGTAACCGTCTGTAACGGGGCGAGCATGTCTGCTTGTGTGAGTACCCCTATCTTTTATACATTCAATCCTCTAGCTCTCCCCATCCATCCATCTATCCATTCCTTTACTTATAGTCATCCATTACTGCCTATCTTTCTATCTCAACATTACACCCTGTCTCTGTCCTTTGTTGATTTCCAACTGCTCTGTTTGTGTAGAGGACACGGCGCACAGATCCCAGCCCTACTTTCATTCATTAGCTTCCCCTTTATTTTGTCACTTATTTACTTCTCAGACTCCTGCTGTGTGTTTCACTTCAAGCTGTGTACTTTGTTTCTCTCTCTCCCTCTCTCCCTGGCTGGCTAGCTGTCAGGCTTATGGATGCAGGCTGGCAGCAGCGGCAGGTTTGCAGCCGGGAGACATGAGCGAGACTTTCAGGGAGCCAGATAAGAAAGAAAAAGCACAAGAGTGAAAGAAAGAAAGGAAGAGAGAGAGATGAAGTAAGCAAAGGGAAGAATGAGGAAAAACAGGATTAAAGAGTCTGGATGTGCTGCAGGGATTTTTCAAAGTGTGTGTCACGGCTGTTTGGAGCTCTTTGATATTGCACTTGGTTTAAAAATATTACTATTTTTGACATATCTTGCGCTGCATTCTGAATTTTAAGTTAGGTTACGTATCAGTAAAGGTGTGTGTGTGTGTGTGTGTGTGTGTGTGTGTGTGTGTGTGTGTGTGTGTGTGTGTGTGCGTGTGTGCGTGTGTGCGTGCGTAATAAATACCTTCACTGTATGCATATGTGGAATTTCCCTCTCTCTCTCCATAAGTATCTCCCGTAACGAGGAGGAGGAGGATGAGGGATGAGCAGGGAAACACTAAGCGAAGAACAAGAAGCCAGAGTTTTGCAGAGATTTATGACATTAGGGGCCAGGTCCTGCTTGTTTTCTTGTCCTTGCCGTGTCACACTTATTAGGATTGAGACTTTAGTGTTTTAAGAGCTGATGTATGCCACTGTGATGAACGCCTTTAAAAGTGTCTCTGTATAGCCCTGTTGTCTATGTGTGTGTTTCCGGCTATCAAAGCGAAATATCGTCACCTTTCTTCACTAATGGCTCATCAGCAGATGTGAGAGTGCACACAAACACACACTGATTCTACATTTCATTCATATTCATTAGTGGGCAGCAGTGCTTGCTTATTCCCTCTAGCTCTCACTTATTTCCCCCTACTGCTGACCTTCTGTGGACAGCCGTGTCATGTAGAAAAGGAGGAAAAAGAGGAGAGGAGAAGAAGTTAATGGAAGAGAAGAGAAGAAAAGAGAAGAGAAGAGACACGCAAGCCTCCAGTACCATTAATATTTTAAGGCTGAACACACTCTAGTGATCACCTCCATTTATGTCAATGAAGAGAGTTTGTATGTGCATGCTTGGGTTGTAGCAGCCCAGCTCTTCCAGTCGTGACATCCCAGTTGAGCCGCAGCTTATTTGCTGATGTCAAGGCCCCTATAACCTTAATTAACATGCAAGGCCCCCTCTGTCGGCCCACAGGGACGGGGCCCGAATACCTAGACCCACTCGATAGACGCCAGAGTGATTGATGGCCTTTCCTCGCCACTCCTGCTCCGGTTTGAGCCCCACACAGACCTCTCTCTTTCCCTGCAAGTCATCGCTCCTCCACGCCAGCTCCTTCCATCTACCCACAATTCATCACTCCCACATTCTCCACACGCATACACGCGCCTCATGTCAGGAAATGTCCACCTAGCCTCCCAGAAACCCTCATTCTCTAAAGGGTCATTATGGTTGGAGCTGTGTCCCCACTCACTCTCCAGCCTGGAGTCATATGTGAGTCAGATACACAAACACACACACACACACACACACACACACACACACGCAAACAAAAAGACAAACAGGTACACGAAAATCTCTTCCTTCTTTCTTGCATTTACTCTCACCATCCCTTTCTTTCCCTCTCTCTCTTACATTAGCATTGTTAGGCACACCTGCTGTAATCCCTGTCTTCCTGACAGATTACTCCTCCTGTTCCTCCTATAGATCCCCTCCCTTGCCCCACCAGCCAATAAATCTCCTCCCGATAAAACCCTCGCTGGTCCCGGGCCATGGCTGGCAGCGATGTGAGGTGATGCTGATGTTCGCTGATCATACAGGGCTGAACACAGCAGGACGCTGGCGCAGTCGATGTCTGCCTGTAGCCTGTCTATCTATTCAGACTACAGGCGGCAGAGGTGGCTACAGACTGTTTAAGATCAATACATTTGAATACTCAACATGTTTGAAGTGCTCAATGTAGGTTTTATATTATGTTTTCAGTAGGGCAGCTGTTGATGTGCCGAGCAGAATAAACGTATGGGGTGGTAAATTAATCTGCTCTTAGTTATTTCTAAGTCAATGTCTCACTTGTATTTAAATTATTAATTTTGACAGAGTGAATTTAGAAGCATGCATTTATCACTTTCAAACATAATGATTTATGGCACATGCAGCTAATTAGGTTACATGCATATGATCACAACTGCACTGTGAGTAGAGATTGGTATAACTCTACACTTACTTGACACTAAATCCCTGCACTCTCCCACACACTGTCTTTATCTCTCTCTCTTACAGACACACACATACATACACACACACACACACACACACACACACACACACACACACACACACACACATACACACACATACACACACACCCCCCCCCACACACACACACACCCACACACACACACACACACACACACACACACATACACACCCCCCCCACACACACACACATACACACCCCCCCCACACACACACACACACACCCACACACAGACACCCACACACACACACACACACACACACACACACACTAGTAAGATCATGCATGGGGGCGTCATACTGAAGTGACATCTCACTGAAGCTATGTCTCAGTTGAGAATATCGGCAGCTGTGAACAAACACACACACACACACACACACACCAGAGCAGTATGATGTATAAATGATCAAGAGCAGAGAGAACAGCAGGACATCATCTTTCTCTCTCGCCCACCCAGAATCACTCTTTCTCCCTCTCATCCCTCATTCCCCACACACACTCTCTCTGTCTCTCCATCTCGCCCACCCACCTATCTCTGCTCTTAAATATGTAATGACATACGACTAGTGTTGACACATGCGTGCTGTATGTGCTTCTTCTGCTTGTTGCCCCTCCCTCTCTCATTTGCCTCTTCCACACCAAATGCTTGGAATTGGGTCACAAAGCTGCATGAACAGAAACTGGGGTTGTGTGTTTTTCCCGTTTAGTATAACACAATTTTCACCATCAGCTTTGTAAATCTGCGTTTTCTTAGAAATGATGCAGCGGCACTGAGGATGAATCAAACTGATGCATCGCTTTTGCTGTAAACAAAATCAAATGTCTGCTGAAATCACACAGGCAGCTCTGTGTGTTGTGTATGCTGCTTAATAAACCGTAGACAACAGTTTTATTTTTATTTTGACTTGATTCTGTCCTAGTTCTTTGCTGCCTTGGGCAATATTGATGATTGTGTTAAGTGTTTGTGTATGTCTCCCTGTGAGTGTGTGTGCGAAGAGAGACAGGGAGTGTGTATCATGTATATCACTTCTCCTCCTTCGCTGCGCCCTCTGGCCCTGGGTGCTCATTTTTTCTGCTCATCTTGGTGCTGTAAACAAGTTTACGGTGTAGAGAGGTAATTACGCACAAGCATTCTACATTAGGCCTAATGGCTGTGGGCCATGACTAATTCACCAGGTCGCAGAGGGGTTTACCCTGCTCAGTTGTCACACAGACTTTAAGTACTCCAGTGTATCTGTGGTTTTACTGGTGTTGTTATATTGAGATTCAAATTAACTCCAAAGTCCTGCTCCATGGACAAATTTCTGAGTGTGCCACCTCACTAGATAAGGAATAGTTTTGGGAAATATGGTTTTGATAATTTGGTTTTCTTGCAGAAAGTTAAAGCTACATTGTGTAAGAATTTCTCCCATCTAGCAGTGAAATTGTATATGACAACCAACTGAATTTCTAGCCCCTCCCATTCCGATCGCGTTTTAACTGCTACGGTGGCCAAACCCGAAATTAGCTCTTAGTATCGCCATCGTTTACACGCAGCTGTTCTAGCCACTCCAATATTAACTTTGGTCTTGTTGCTTTGCCTGTCGCGTTGTCGTTTTAATTCTCTTTTTCGCTTCCCTGGCGAATAATCTCCCCCTGGCATTTCTCACGGTGCGGGGTGCCAGATGGCTTTGAAATCTGTACAACATATGACACTGTCTAATTCCCCCAATTCATATAAGGAAAAACTCCAAACAAAAAAGGGAGAAGGAAGGAATTTCAGCGTGGAGCGTAATTTAGGTACAAAGACTCAATATTAATAGAGCACTGACATTCACTGAAGTTTATTTTTCCACTTGTAAAATGTTCTGCTCAGTACACCTTTGTGTATGCATGCATGTAGGGAACCAGGTGCTTTAGACTCTCAAATATCGATATGGTATCGGCCTCAAAAATCCAGTATTAGTGAGCGTCTAATTAGAATATTGGATATCTTAGCATGCTAATGACACAACTGTGAAAACCAGTTAGAGGACACTAACATTGCATCAATAGTGCAGTACTGTAAAACTAAGCCAATATCTGTCAGCAGCTCTGTAAAGTCTTATTAATGGCTCTGTAAAGTGTTTACTTTGCATCCCTTCTCTCTGGTTTTATCTCTGAGTTTTATTGGGCTTTTTATCCCCATATTCTACATTACATTACAATAAACTACAATTAACATCAGTCATGAGCAACATACGCTGTTTTCTGTAAACACAATTTTCACCACTCGTTTTCCTCACAGCAGTGTATTGCAATGTTTATTAAGTTTGGACAAATGCAAGTGGAGAACTTTTATGCAAAATACATGTAGATTAGGAAGGTCCATCAACAAAATTTAAATTAGTCGAAATAAAAATGCATTTGTATGCTGTGACAGCAGAAATGTCTATTCACTTTTTCAGCACTTGCAAAGGGAGCTTTAGAGTGGATTTTTCTTTTACTACTTCTTTTAATTCTTATGAATATATTTATAGCTGTCATCTTTATGTGTTCATATTGCCTTCCTACTTATAATATTTTTCATCATAAAAAAATTACAGAGTGCTTTCCTTTAATGAGGACGTTCAACGCTACATCATGTTTTTAAGTAAGCTTATAAAACAAAGAGTCTCACACAACTGTTGCAAGAAAAACCGGCCTTTTAAAAGAGAATGTTTGGAGGTAAACAGCTGCTAAATATAAATACATCCCTGCAAGGTGTTTTTTTATTCTCTTTACAATGTGATGAAAGGGCTTTCCTCTAAACCACCATCCAGCTGTTGTCTCCGCTCTAACGTACCTGTCACAGTTCAGCGTTAAATCTCACTGTGAAACTGGATCAGATCCACATCCACTTTGGACTGATGCCAAAGTCACAACATTGTCCATAATCATAGAGTTACCAGTTCGGTTACAATCAATATGTAGAACATTATTTCCCCTTATACACACACACGCACGCACGCACACACACACACACACACACACACACACACACACACACACACACACACACTGTACAAACACCTGGCCCTCCCTGTCCCGTCTACGTTCTGCTGACAGGAAAGTCACAAGAATTTCCTCCTCAGACATTTCTAATCAGCAATTGGCTGTGCAATTAGCATATGTAAGTCCATTAGCATAGCGCCAGGCACTACCCAGCCACTCTCTGAAAAGCTGTTTGATAATTGAAGTCTGTGTGAAGTGTGTGTGATGCCACAGCGCTCGGTGTGTTTGTGTGTGTGCGCACGTGACAGATGGTTTGGAGAGGACATGAGTCTCTGCTGCGCGATACTGGAAGCTACAGAGCAGAAGAAAGAAGAGCAGGCTGGGGACTACTTACATTTGTGTTGTTTTCACTGCCTCTTCAAAAGCCTCTTTTACTGCCGCAGTTGTGGCCACTTAAGTTTTATTACACTCATTTTAGCACCTGAAGATGCATAGTCAAGTAATTCTGTATAAAGTTGGTCGAAACTACTTGTATTTTAATTATAAAGTATGATCAGTGAAAATAGTCTAAATTATTGAGCATTACATTTGCAAATTGTAGTGCTTTGGGCAAAAAGCCAAAAGGGAAAAAAACACTGCAAAACTATCAACACTCACTCAACACAAAGCAGTTATTGCTGATGTTCCAACATTCGTGGGCCTATTTAATTGTTTACTGTTGTAATTTTCTTATTTTTATGAATAACTGGTCAAATAAACAATGTGACATCATGTGGAGTGTAACATGAAGCTGTAATCTGTATCTTATTTCACACAGTTTAGCTACCCACAAAATATACAAAATTGATTCATATTTTACCCATGCACCTTGATTAATTAAATAATAAAGAATGATTTGTATTTAAACCCCACCTTCAAAACAAAAAGAAAAAACTAAGTGTAAACTGGCCATTTTGCATGCACTTTTAAAACGGCCCCTAACTTCAGCTCATCGCCACAGCTCATCAACCATCACTTTAAAACATGAGTGCTTTGGTTGCAGCCTTCTTGCATTTATACTAACAATCAATAATCTTATTTCATGCAGAAAACCATTATAATGGAGGCAAAGACATCAATTTCACAACTAGTCTCAGAATCCGTGCTTTACAGCGTTTTGCGTTATAGATTTTTTTCTTCTTACATTTATCATCAGCATTTGTCATCAGCATTAATCGGATAAAAACATTTCAGGTGTAGGGATCTAAACTGAAATGTGGGAATGCATCATGCATTGAATATCACAACCAGAATTGTATGTTTTATATGTTGTTTTAAAAAAAAAAGTGTTAACCACAAAAAAAAAAGAATAGCAAAACCTGAAACCATGGTTAAATATGCAAGGGTGGAATTTTCCTTCAAGTGTACATATGCTAATGCTACTATTACACACAGTGCTGTTTGTACTACTGATGGCGGGGTGATGTCAGAGCTGCAGACACTGACGGTTCTGTGTGACTTCCTCAAACCAAGTTCACCATACATCTGCACCCATGAACTCATTTAATCTCCGAGTTGTACGCATCCTCTCCAGGCGAGCCTGCTTCACGGCCGTCAGGATCAAAGAGAGATTGGTAGTAGTGAGTCAGTCATCCATTATTCTGCTCTGGAAATGTGTGGAGCACAGAGAAAGAACACACACGAGTGGAGAGAGTATTGCTTTAACACATCTCTGCTTTCATACCTTTCATCTCGTGCCTCCACCTCCTCTCCAACATTCAGCCCCTAGTGAGTCTCTCACCTCGTTGCCATTCCTCTCTGTTTCACTACCATCTTTTCATTTTGGCTTCTCTAGCCTTTATCAATCCCCTCTCTCGGCATTTTATCTATCCATCTCATCACTTTCCTGCCATCTCTGAGGTCTACTGTATGTGTCATTCATCTTCTGTTGTTTGTTGATTGGCTGCCTGTCTCTCTCTACCATGTGTCACACCCTCCATTAACTGAGGTCGGGGATAACTGCTCCTCAAAGTAAGCCAACAGCTCTTTCTCTCTTCTTTTTCCTCTCTTTTGTGTCCCCACACTAAGCCACTTATTTATGAAAAAGCTGTTTATGTGTAAAAGCAACCAGTGATCACACTTCTATTTTTTAGGTTGTTTTCTTGAAGATCTAATGTTTCAAATCAATAGTAAAGTTACTACATTTGTTTTTTTTTCCTAATTTGGTCGGCAATCATAAAAGATTGCATAACAGCCAACATGTAAACAGGTGTCAGCAGGGTTGTTCTTGGTTATATTTCTGGAGATTTTACAGCTTGTTATGCTGAATTTATATTCTATGATAACACACATTACACACTGAATGTAGGGTTTCTTAAGGCTGATTCAAATCTTTTAGACGAAATTTGTTTATTTTGTAGGCAAAAAGAAAATTAAAATGAAAGGAATTTAGTATTTACCACTTACCACTGCTTTTAATACTGTATACTAAAAACATTTACTTAGTTTAGTTAGTGGCTGGTCAAAAATCTCTCAGGTACGTAAGGTTCTGAAGGAGGTTCTGGCCGCTCTTGTTCTCCATCATCACAGTGTTATACTACAGCCAAACACACACACTTGCGCTTCCATTTACAGACACGTTTGTCCGACAACTGAATGATTATAAACTAGTGGTTTGATCACAGCTCATACATGCCACCAGTTAAGCAGTATGAACAGTATTACCAGCGCTGCTGCACTGAAATACTCATCAAATTGCCATTTTATGGCTGAGAACTCATCTGACAAAGTAAAAAAAAATAACTTAAAGACAACACCCGTTTGTGTGATTAGCTTCATTTACATTTTGAATAAGTGTTCATAGACAAAGTAAGAAAGATGGCTTTGTAATTTCACTGCCAAGTCATTGTATTCCAAAAGCTTAATATTCCTTGTTTTTGAAATGCTTAGTTTTCAGGTATATGAAAAAACACACACTGGCTTAGTGTTGATGAAAGGACAAAACAGAGAGAAACAGATACATTTCCAGATGTTGCTGACTCAGTCTCAGTCTTGTGCTGTCAAAGTCAAATAAGGTCAGTGTGATGATATCAATACTGTGTTTTTTTTTTGGGAGGTAAGAGTCTGTCCTGGGTTTGAATCAGGTGTGATGTTATTTGTCCATCAGTAATAAAGCCTTTTGCAACTTTCAGCCTGACACTCGTGTAAATAGAAGAAAGAGGTACATTGCAGAGGTACCGTATGTAGAGAGCAGCTTTGGGGCCATTCAGAATTTCGACACTGAAATCCAATTTCACACAAGTGACGGACAGTGAAGGAGGCATGGAGTCTGAATTAGAAATGGAGCAGAAGGAAGCAGAATGACAAGTAAATGGAATCAGAGCAAAGAAAATCATGAATGAAATTCGAACACAGAGAGAAAGATATGCATTTTAACGTGTGCAGACACACACACACACACACACACACATACAGACTGTGTCTTCCTAAGCAGATATTTCAAAGAATCAAAGGCAGTCAATGTTTGAATTAGCCCTCTGTTCTTCATCCAGCCTGTGCCTACTTTCTAGTGTTCCTGATAATAGAGCGTCACAGACTATAACATGGAATAAAGCGGCTGTGATGAGTTACACTGTTGATATGAATCATTCTGTGTTGCATCTTTCTTTCTTTTTGGGCCTCTACTGTTGTGGTAAGAAAAGATAGTGAGTTAAAAGAGGGTGAGAGCTGAGGAGAGGGAGAGGAAGATTAAAGAGTGAATGCAAAGGGGAGGATGAAAGAGAGATTGAGAAGAGGAAAAGGTAGAGGAAAGTGGGGAGTAGGGGGAGGGAAAGCTGCAGTAACAACAAGGTGTGTGTGTGCGAGTATGTTGGCACATCTAACAGGAAAAGTGGGCTGTTTCATAATATAGTGGAACACTAAGCCACTAAAATGAAAAGTACACAGTAGGGCTGGGCGATATGGAGAAAATCAAATATCACGATATTTTTGACCAAATACCTCAATATCGATACCACAACGATATTGTAGTGTTGACTATTGGTGCTTTCACAAAATATTTACACAATGAGATTTTTGATAAATAATCATCAGTAATGTGGATATAATGACTAAGTGGGTAAAGGCAAATAATAGAACAGTTACAACAGTCTGGTAAGTTCAGAAAATCACATCACCTTACTGTAATGCAGCCTTTAAAACCAGGAAAAGACAACACTTATGCCATATTACGATATCCAAAATCTAAGACGATATCTAGTCTCATATCACGATATCGATATAATATCGATATATTGCCCAGCTCTAGTACACAGACCTGAGCTCCAGTGCGCACACACTTTTGTGACACATTGTGTCTGTTTCTGGCTCAGTATGTCACGTGTATTAATGTTTCTCTTGTTTTTTTCCACCTCGTTTTTCTATTCCACCTTCCTGCTCCTGGTTTTCTTTTCCCTTTTCATCTTTTGGTGTGATACAATTTTCTGATACTTCCATTTTTACCTTTTTCCCCATCCTACTTTTTTTCTTTAACTAATTTATTCTGTCCTTACTTTTTCCTTCACCACACTCACATCTGCCTCCTCGCTTCCCTCCCTCATTTTTTCCCACCTCCCTTCTGCTTCCCGGGATCCAGAGAAAGGTAACTGCTCTTCATGGTGTGTTCAAGTGTGATCGTGCCTCTCCATTGTTTTCAGTAATCGTTGTGCCAAGACTCCCAACCCCCCCCCCCTTGTGCAATCACATATGTCACCTCAGGTATCAAATCAGTGGCTTTGCTTCGCCCAGAGACACTGTTGCTCTTTACAGGAGTGCAGCAGCACTACTGAAGGTCTAAATCACTGGTGTTAAATCATCAGCGAGCCAGACCGGCCACAGGCTATTTCCTATTAAGAGTTGCATGCTGTTTTATAGCATTTTGATCCCCCAGAGAGGGAACAGAAGTCATAAAAGAACCATTTGTAGTATGCGAGGCAAGGCCATTCATGCTGCTTTGGTGACACACTGCTCAAATGTCCCTGAACGAAACGCACTGGACGCATACACACACACACACACACATCATTGTACTTTTCTTTCTGGCCAAAGGCGCAGAGCATTATCGACCCAATGTGTGTGAGCACACAATTAAGCAGAGGAGACAGTCCAGATAATGGACTCATAAACACAAAGAGCCCGCTTTGATAAATGCCATATTTCTGTTTGTCTATGGTTATTTGGGAGTGTGCAATGTGTGTGTGTGTGTGTGTGTGTGTGTGTGTGTGTGTGTGTGTGTGTGTGTGTGTGTGTGTGTGTGTGTGTCAGCTGTCTGGTGACACTGCCATCCAGTTGGCTTCTCTGCATGTCCCCACTCCCCTCTTTCACTCTGCTTTGTCTGTTCACTCAATCATTTCAGTCCTGCCTAGAAACATATCCACCTACATTTTTGTTCTGCAGCTTGTCTCACCTGTTAATGAGGAAGAAATGTGTCTTTCTTTCATCTGTGTGCGTGTGTGTGTGTGTGTGTGTGTGTGTGTGTGTGTGTGTGTGTGTGTGTGTGTGTGTGTGTGTGTGTGTGTGTGTGCGTGCGTGCGTGTGTGCGTGCGTACGGTGCGTGCGTGCGTGCGTATGTGTGTGTGTGCGTATAGTAGCTCTCACAAGCTGTGTTTCATCTCCCACCCACTTAGTGCAGAAGGTTTCTTTCCTGGTGGAGCTTCCTCTCTCAGTCTCACCCTCATACTCTCCATTTTTTCCCATGTGACACCACTGTGAAGCGCTCAGCACATAGTTTCCTCAGGCGCTGGGACACACATCTGCCTTCCCGTATGCTATGTGTGCCAACCTCTACTTTCAGTTCAGGAATGACTATGGATAGAAAAAACCTGTTGTTTACAAAGCAACAGCACACAACATGCCACATGTTAAAGGGGCTTTAAGTAATCTATTTATCAAAGAAAGTTTGACTGCTGTACAAGAAATTACAGCAACACCCTTAAAGCTTATGACAGAGCTGTTAATACACAAATAATGAAGTAACATTTCCACAATAAATGAGGGCGCTAATTAGAGCGGAGCCATAACAAGAAATAGGTAAATATATCATGATGCAAAATGGGGCAATAATATTGTGTGTTGTCATTTTTTAAATTTCTTGCAATTCATTTTTCTGGCTCTTTATTGCATTGTTGAACAGCTGACCGGAAATAGGTGCAGAGAGGGGGAATGGAAAGTTCTAGTTTCCTTTTTGATGTTTGCTAAGAGTTACCTCCTGACAACACATATAGAATGAAGAAAAAAGATTTTAAAAAGCCCACTCCAATAGAACGGTTATTGATCAGGGGGATGAGAATAAAATGTGGGTTCAAATCCTGGGTGGGCTTTCAAATTGACAGTAATATATTACAATATTAGATATTTCAACAGGCTGCTGATAATGCCAAAATTGAACCCAACAAACTCAATAAAAAAGGCTGAAGAGAATGTAAAATACAAATTTGGCAATCATATCCACATATGCTATGTGCCCTCTGGGAAGATCTGTTTAATCTAACAGAAATATGCAACAATGTCTAAAGGAGGCTCTCCAAGGAGTCATACCAGGAGGCTTTGAGAGGAAGCTAGGAAGCTAGACGACAGCTAGTAGCAGTTATTCAGTGTGATAGCATTAAGTGGATAAAACCTGACTCTCCCACATACAATATATGGAATGGAGTAGACATTTGTTCCATCCTATAACACTTATGAGATGGAACAAATGTTATTAAGAGGAATTTACAAAGAGATAGTATTCAGTGATGATACCATTAATGCAGTGAGGTTATTTTTCATGTTTTGTTTTTTCTTAGCCATAAATAACCACAAATTGTTCTCTCCCATCTCCCTTATCAATCACACATAAACACCAATTACATCATGCCACATGATAAAACAATTCCTTGTTATGAGGTTAGCAAACTGCTTTCTTTTTTTCTTGATTTTCTTTAAAATCATTAGTATTTTTCTCCATCACTTCATTTTGATATTTATGTGGTTTGTTCATTTACGTCTCCTTCCACATATAACGTTAGAGGGCAGCTGGGGAATGTATAAAGAAACTGAAATTTGAATATATATAAATAAGTATACACACTGGAAGATAACCCATCTGGTGGGTTTAATTACTGAATCATCTCTATTATAGGACAACAGAGATTCTTACTTGCTGCCCCTTTAACAAAGCAAAAATGTTTGGTACATCTGCTGTAGAGGTACATCAAGGTATCTTGTTTTTGTTTCTTGCATTAGAAAGTCATGTGTCTTCTGTCCGTGTTTCAGGGACTTTGCCTATGTGGCGAGAGACAAAAACACGCGGGTGCTGAAGTGCCACGTGTTCCGATGTGATACCCCTGCCGCAGCCATCGCCACAAGTCTCCACGAAATCTGCTCCAAGGTGGGTGTCATTACCGCAGCTGCCTCCGCATGAATGAGCTCATCTGGTGCTCTGAAACAAGTTATCAAGCTTTAATCAGAGTGACTTTTGAAAAGAGAAAAAAACTCTTTTTTGTTGATGCAGTTATCCAAAGGTACTTTTTAAGGTTGTAACTTAGATGCTACTCCTACATGCATACATAGAAGAACTAATAGCAGTGCAAGAGACAAGATTTATGTTATCTTTTACTTGAGAAGTAAGAACTGAGGAGAGAGATAGAGGGAATGTTTAAGAGCCTTTACAGCGAGGAGAGGAGATAAGATTCAGGTTACAGAGCGAAAAAGGAGTTTCTGTGTGTGTGTGTGTGTGTGTGTGTGTGTGTGTGTGTGTGTGTGTGTGTGTGTGTGTGTGTGTGTGTGTGTGTGTGTGTGTGTGTGGTACACATAAATATACAGTATGTAATGGGAAATACCTGGTAAATACAACAGGGTCACATCATATTTCCAGATTTGATCCGTTTCCCCGCATTGATGATCACCTAACCCACCCCACAGTAGGCTCATGAACATCTGATTATAGGATGTCTGTTAAAAAAGAGACAAAAAAGTAATATGTATAGTATGTCAAAAAAAGTCATAGTTTAGTATGTCGAAAAAAGTCAAGATATAGTATGTGGGAAAACGTCATAGTATAGTATGTCGAAAAAGGGGATAACAAAGTCATAGTATGGTATTTAGAAAAAGAGTTGTGATAACCACTGAGCCACTGTGCCTCCAAATAACTTATATTGAAAGCAGTTATAAAATAGTATGTTGAAAAAAGCCATTAAAAAGTCACAGCATGGTATGTTGAAAAAAGTGATAATATAGTCATAGTATAGTATGTTAAAAAAGGCGTAGTAAGTATGTCCAAAAAAGTGATAAAAAGTCATAGTATAGCATGTCAAAAAACGTCATGAAAAGGACCATCCTGGAATGGGAATCAAACCTGGGACAGAGTCTGCAGTAAGTATTTGCTGGTTATCTGTTGGAGCTATGTTAACCACTGAACCATTCTGCCACCAAAAACAATGTTGAAAACAGTTAGAGCATAGCATGTCGAAAAAACCACATTAATAAGTCATAGCATGGTATGTCGAAAAAAGTGATAAAAAACTCATGATATAGTATGTCGAAAAAAGTCATAGTATAGCATGTTGAAAAAAATAGGATGCAGTAAACAAGCCTGTTGCGCCTAAAACAGATGTGGTTCTGAGACGTCCATTCTCAGCACAAAGTCTAAGACCCAAATTCCAACAAAATACCGAAGCAATGCTTCTTCTGAATGAACCTTCCATCTGTTTGCACCTCTCCTCCCACTGGTGCACTGTACGCCATAATACCACAAAGACAGGCAAAGTGTGAGTATGCCGAACATAATCATTTGGGCCTGTTGTGGATCAGTCCTTATGATGTAATCCACGTATGGCCCCTTTCACTTGGCAGAAGAATTTGTAGATCCTCAGAAACAGATTCTCCTGCTGGCGGCTTTCATCAGGGTCAATGTTGACGTTATACAGATCAGCAGGTCTACTGCCAGCTGCAGCTCCATCGTATGAATAAGTGGTGGCTGTAGCTGAGTAGTAGTGTCTGAATCTTCATTACTTAAAGGAGCGGTGTCTGAGACTCCATGATGTAAGTCAAAGATGGCTAAAGCCCTGTCATCGTACATAGCACTGGTCTCTTCTACTGGAAAAAATAGTATCAGAATCTATGTAGTTTGAACCACTGGGAACTGATGCTCTATCAAAACTCAGTCATAGTTTTCTTCAGTGGCTAAATCTTCCTCACTGGAACCAGCACTGTCTGATGCTCCATAATATGATTTAGTAGCAGTTTAAGCCCTGTCGCAACCTGCTTATATGTCAGCTTCATGGACACCAAGTACCACTGTGACCAACCTGTAGTCATTGCCATTTTATCTTTGTCTACTTTTTTCAGGTATTATCTGAATTGCATTACCCAGATTTCTGAACAGATTATTAAAGTTGAGATTACGAAGCTCTGACATTTTGACTGAAATATGAAATACATTCAGCAATATTAAGGAATTAACTAGAAAATGCATTTCCTGCAGAAAATGCTTGTGAATGCTGAAAAGCCAAATTAGTAGAGCAAAACTGGATTGCTGGCATGATTGCGTAAGAAGGTGAAGTAGTGATAATAGTGGGAAAAGTGGGAATGGTTTTAATTAGTAATTTAATTAGTATTAGCATTTCATTGAAATGTTGAATAGTACAATAATGTATTAAACAAAAGTGGACTATTTTAAGTTTGTTTTTTAAACGAAAACTCATTGTATAGCATTTTGAAAAGTCATAGTATAGGTATGTCAAAAAAGTGATAAAAAATCATATTATAGCATGTCGAAAAAGTGATGAAAAAGTCATAGAAGAGTTTATCGAAAAAAAGTGATTACAAAAGTCTTAATATAGTATGTCGAAAAAAAGTCATAAAAAAGTGCTAAAAAGTCATAGTATAGTATGTCAAAAAGTGATAAAACAGTCATAGTATAGTGTGCAGAAAAAAGTGCTAAACCGGTCACTAAAGTATGTCCAAAATTGTAACAATATAGTATGTTTAAAAAAATGGTAAAAAAAAAAAAGGTCAAAAAAGCCATTAAAAAAGTGATAGTATGGTATGTCAAAAAATGTCAAAGTATAGTATGACAACAAGTGATGAAAAAATAGCTAACCTGGTAGAGCGTGCGCCCCATGTTCAGAGTCTTAGTCCTTGCCGCAGAGGCCACCAGTTCAATTCCGAAGTGTGGCTCTTTGCTGCATGATATCCCCCCTCTCTCTCCCCTTTTGTGTCTAAGCTATCCTATCAAAAAAAAAGCCACCGTGCCACTGAATAAAATACATTGAAAAAAGTCATAGTATATAGTATGTCAACAAAAGTGTATAGTATGTCAAAAAAAAGTATTATGAAAGTCTAAGTATGGTATTTCGAAGAAAAAAAAAAATCAAGGTATATAGTATGTGGAAAAAAGTCAAAGTATAGCAAGTAATATGTATAGTATGTCAAAAAAAGTCATAGTTTAGTATGTCGAAAAAAGTCAAGATATAGTATGTGGGAAAACGTCATAGTATAGTATGTCGAAAAAGGGGATAACAAAGTCATAGTATGGTATTTCGAAAAAAAAATCAAAGTATAGTATGTCGAAAAAAAGGGATGAAACTGTCACAGTATAGTATATCAAAATAAGTCATAGTATAGTATGTCGAAAAAAGTCATTGTATAGAATGTTGAAAAAAGTTATAGTATAGTATGTTGAAAAAGTGATGAGAAAGTAATTGTATCGTATGTCAAAAAAGTGATAAAAAAGTCATAGTATAGCATGTTGAAAAAAGTGACAAAAAAGTCAAAGTATTTTATGTTGAAAAAAACGTCGTGAAAACAGCCAGCCCAGACTGGGAATTGAATCTGGGTCAGAGTCTGCAGTTACTAAGTTTGCTGGTTGTCTGTTGGAGTTGTGATAACCACTGAGCCACCATGCCTCCAAATAACTTATATTGAAAGCAGTTATAAAATAGTATGTTGAAAAAAGCCATTAAAAAGTCATAGCATGGTATGTTGAAAAAAGTGATAATATAGTCATAGTATAGTATGTTAAAAAAGGCGTAGTAAGTATGTCCAAAAAAGTGATAAAAAGTCATAGTATAGCATGTCAAAAAACGTCATGAAAAGGACCATCCTGGAATGGGAATCAAACCTGGGACAGAGTCTGCAGTAAGTATTTGCTGGTTATCTGTTGGAGCTATGTTAACCACTGAACCATTCTGCCACCGAAAACAATGTTGAAAACAGTTAGAGCATAGCATGTCGAAAAAAACCACATTAATAAGTCATAGCATGGTATGTCGAAAAAAGTGATAAAAAACTCATGATATAGTATGTCGAAAAAAGTCATAGTATAGCATGTTGAAAAAAAGTGACAATAAAGTCATAGTGTAGTACGTGGAAAAAAACGTCATGAAAAAGACCTGCCCAGAATGGGAATCGAACCTGGGACAGAGACTGTAGTGACTATTTGCTAGTGCTTTGATGGAGCAGGGATAACTACTAAACCACTGATCTTCCAAATAATATATGTGGAAAACGCCATTAAAAAGTCAAAGCATGGTATGTTGAAAAAAGTGATAATATAGTCATAGTATAGTATCTTAAAAAATGTGTAGTATAGTATGTCCAAAAAAGTGATTAAAAAAGTCATAGCATGTCGAAAAAAAAATGTCATGGAAGGGCAATCAAACCTGGGATAGAGTCTGCAGTGATTATTTGCTGGTTGCCTGTTGGAGCTGTGCTAACAACTTAGCCACTGTGCCATCAAAATAAACTATGTTGAAAACTTAAAAATCAACTTAAAAATCAAAACTTGAAATCATGGCATAGTATGTTGAAAAAAGCCATTAAAAAGTCATAGTATAGTTTGTTGAAAAAAGTTATTAAAAAGTCATAGTATAGTATGTTGAAAAAAGTCAGTATAGTATGTCTATCTGAGATGAACTGAAAGAGCCTTGGTACACTTCCTATTGAAGAAGCCTGAAAAAAGCTTAAACAATACATGGTATCAATATATTGACAACACCATGAGCACCAGAAAGCATTTGCGAACATATTGATATATAATTTGTGTGGATAAAGTTAAAAAATGTGCGCATATCAGCGATTTGAAAAACTGGTATGCTTTGCCCCTATGTTGAATACACGCACAAATCCCCTTAAAGAGCTGAACATTTTGATATTTAAATGCTTTTTGTAGCTGAAAGTATGCAGAAGTAGTAGGCGACCAAGAATTGTATGGAAGAATTGGATAACAATACTGTGAGTGCTGCTGAATCAGCATTCACACAATTACAGTAATCAGTTGATTGTAAGGAGATTTTTTGATGGGTGTAGTAGTATATTATTTGCATGTAAACAAATTTGATGATTGTTTTGAATTTCTTGGACTTCTGTGGACTTCACTGTGGTACACATAGCCTTCTGTACACAAAGACAAACCAGCCTGTCCTTAGTCCAGCAGTGACCTTGTAACAGATGGATATACCTGGAACTACAGATCTTCTCCCTAAGAGACATGTTGACCCTTTTAGAGAGGAACGTTTTTTTTTCCTGTTACTGTAATTTCTTCTTATCACATACCCTGAATTGAAGGAAGAGTGTGTATCTGTGTGTCTATATTTCTGTAGTTCTCGGTGCGTGCGTGCGTGCGTGCGTGCGTGCGTGTGACCATGACTCTTCACACCGCCTATTTTAAACAGAGTGGTAGTTTTCTCTTTTCTGCAGCGGAGAAACGTGGTGACCTGAGTCTTGCAGTTGCGCAGCGGGCTTTCTTTCTTTGTGTGTGTGTGTGGGGGTGTGTGGGGGTGTGTGCGTGCGTCTTCTTGCATGTTCCCCTGTGTGCAGAGTTGCAGACTCACCATAGACTTTGATAAATGACTCCTACAATTAATCAAGTATCTGTAACAGGTTGAGTGCAGCAGCTCAGTGCAGAGGCCATGCAGAATATTCAACACTTTTTAAACAGTATGTGCACTGCAGCAGAACAGCCAAGAAAAGAGAGAGAGAGAGAGAGAGAGAGAGAGAGAGAGAGAGAGAGAGAGAGAGAGAGAGAGAGAGAGAAAGAGAGAGACAGTTTCTTTTTAGACAGCTGAATTTAATATATCATTTGGAAGACAAGGTTTTAAAGGATAAGGCTGGTAATATTTAATATTTTTCTTATTGTAGTAAAATCCCATAATAAGACCAAAACCAACAATACATTGATCTACTTACAAGTAATACCTGTGTAGCCAAAGCCCGATACAGCTTATTCCTTTGTGCCATACAGCTCCATTGTTGTCCAACAACTATTAAAAACACATCTGTAAGCTACACCGTTGTACTGGGTGACATATTTCGTCAAAATGATTAATATGAGCCCTGTAGTTTATTCTGAGTCAATCCATATTCTCCATCACTAGCGCACCAATATGGCTGAAAATAGTTCCCAATAAACACAGTTTACTCTTGTTTGAGTAACATTTGCTAACAACCACAGTGCCAAGCTGTTTTAGGAAATTACCATTTTGAAAAAAAATTATATATTTGTTACCGGTTTTTAAAGATATACATCTTCAGTAGAAACAAATGTGTTGAGGAAGTCAGAAAGTATTGAGAAAAGGAGGAACACATTGTTGGTTTTGGTCTTTTCATGGAATTTGTTGACAATAACAAAAATATATATATCACGTCTTATCATTTAAAGGTCCCATGGCATGAAAATTTCACTTCATATGGCGATAGGTGTAAACTGAGCCCTGGGTATCCTGCTCTGCCTTTGAGAAAATGAAAGCTCAGATGGGCCAATCTGGAATCTTCCCTTTATGAGGTCATAAGGAGCAAGGTTACCTCCCCTTTCTCTGCTTTGCCCGCCCAGAGAATTTGGCCCGCCTATGAGAGAGAGAGCGACATCATGGCTTGCAAACAAGCAAAGTGGCAGTTGGTCAAGGCCACACCCCCACCCTCCACCTTGCACCCCCTCTCTCATCTTCAATAGCATTTAAAGCTACATACACCGAAATGGCACATACTAAGGAAAGCTCATTGTGGGACTGGCTCTAGTGGCTGTAATTCTGCACCAAGGCTGAATTTCGGGAAAGAGACTTCAGATACCGTATTAGGCAGTCCCTCCAGAAAAACGTGATTATGCGATCGCATAATTCAATGCATAATCAGCCAAAGTCCGCATATTTATGCGGGGGCCGCATTTTTTCAAATACGCCGCACTTTCGCCGCATAAATTGCAGATTTCCGCGCAAAATATGCAGGGCTTGCATGATTTCATAATCCCCGCATTTTCGTTGCAAAAAAGTCACATATATCTTAGTAGAAAGTTGAAAAATGTTGCGTTTACTTCACACAAGAGCAGCCATTTTCCCCTGTTGCCATGGGAACGTTATGAAGTGACGTAATTATGCGACGTGAACATCATCGAAAAGCTGCAAACCCCGCGATTAAGCTATGATGAAACCGCAGTTTTTGCAAGTTCCTGCAATTTCATCGCATAAAATTGCATAAATATCCCGCATATTCCATCGCATTTTTTAAGAAAACGTGCCGCATAATCAAGTATTTTTGCCCGCAACAATGAATTTTTGATTCAATTTTTCTGGAAGGACTGATTAGGGGACCACTAAGGCCTATATAAAAGCATCCAAAAAGCAGCATGTCATAGGACCTTTAAATTGTGTTATTATTTCTTATGCTTATTTGTGAGACAATCTAAGCTTATTTGACCACTGTTGTGTCCATTCAACCATGTCTTTTTTTTCTCTTCTTATCCCATTCTGATCGCTTTCGTCTTCTTTCTTTTTTTCTCACCTCTCTTCTCTTTCTTCTCCTTCCTTTCTTCTCTAGATTATGGCTGAAAGAAAAAGTGCCAAGGCTGCAGCTAGCAGCTCCTCGCAGACCGGCTCTGATGTACCCCTACAAGGTATACACACACCACACACATGCACACATCTTTTTCTTTGAGTTTTCTTCTTTAGTAGTTCCCTCATGAGAGAATTGGATTTGTCAGTTGTGTGTTATCTTCCCTGCTGTGATTTCTTGTCTCACATTACAGCATTCCTTCACATCTGAAACCATATATATGTGTTTTTAAAAAATAACTTATCGCCTCAGGAGCGACTGTGAACATTTGTTAATAGAAAAGATAACAGTGTGTGGTTCAGTTACACACAGATAATGCTGACTTCAGAACAACTCGCTTCACAATCACTGAGTTTTATCCACCAAGCACTAATTCTATTCACCGTTTCCCATTTCGCTAAGTCCCACCGCTTGTTCCTCACAGTCCCAAGTAATTATAGGAAGAAAGAGAAAAGGTGCCTGCACAATTCATCCTCCACTGTAACTTCAGCTGGTGTGTATCTGCTGAGCGTGGGGGAAAGGAGCTCCAACATCAGAATATAAAAGAACTATATTGGCTCTTCACTTACAGAGGCAGTCAACCTCATTAAAACCCAATTAGTGTTTCTTTCAGGCGAGGCCTGGTGCTTCACGGCTCATCCCAACCCCAGGATCAAAGAACGTATTGGTGAAACATCCCTCACATCTTTTAAAGCTACTACTTGCCTGAACTCACAGTCTTTTAACTGAAAGAAAACTTAAAAGTTAGTATCCAGTGAGAGACGTTGTCCTTACAGTGGATAGACCAGTCCATGAGCTCTAGAGGTCCAGTGGATGGAAAACAGTTCTTGTTCTCGCCTGGCATCAATCTCTTCAGGGTAGCTGGGAGTGCACAATCCTGTGTTGGGACACATTTTAGGAGATTAGCACTGAATTATTTTGGATGAGCGCCAATACCAGGATAATGGCCCTAATGTCCTCATATGATCTGGTCTGCCTGAGCTCTACTTTAAATATGGAATGAATGTATGAAAACCTCTTATTCATCATTCATGTAACTACTGTTTTCAAAGCTTTAGCAGTTCATACTGAATGTTTAAGATATTAGGGACCTTTTTCACTGATGAGGTGAATCCAGGCTAAAGCCATTACCTCTGATTGATTTGCCTTATTCAGTCCATACTGACCACATGGAAGATGAGCTTATGATGAATTGTTAATCTCTGAAATCCGGTAATTTCGATGTGGATTGTGCAAAATGGGCTGAAAGTCAAAATGAGGAAAATGTCATATGTAGGCTGGTTTATCTCTATTTAAAGTAACTGACCTCCAGTGGTTTAACTTCTCACCTTGATAAAGTGATGAGCATGTGTACTACAGGACACCGTGACATCACTTTTGGGTGTGGTAACAGGTGCAACAAAGCACACCCAACCACACACGGGTATGTTTAGGGGTGAAAAGGGCTTGAAACTTCAAAACACAGCTCAGCACAACTAAACTCAGCCTGCTGTTACTCTTTTAAGCCATTACTTTAAAGTCATTACGTATACAATTTTTAAATGATTATAGCGTCTTTCAAATTATTCAGATTTTTCAGGGCTTTTATCTCACACTTAAAATGTTTCAAATTGTACACATAGTGGTGTTAATAGATACAATTTGTAATTTACCTATGTGATATATTTTTGTATCTGGTCCTTTGTTATTTAACATTTAATTCAAAACATTTTTGGGGAATTTTGTGTTAATGAGTGCAAACAAAAGTCCATGGCTGCACTCATGGTACCCCTAAAATCTAGGTTTTCATATACCAGTTATACTTTACAGATGTTGTTGGGTTTGTATATAAATAGTTACCACTAAACTGAATGTGTCATTCAACAATAAAGACCATTTCATTTTGACTCAATAATAATTAATTCCATGTTGCAATAGGTTTTTATTTTTCAAATCCATGTTGACTAGCCAAACATCAAATAGTTAATAACTAATGTCATCATTTGGTAGGTGATTCTTCGGTTGTGCCCTTTTTAGTATTGTGTTGGATTTCTATAATGTTGTCATTTAAAACATTGGAGGATTAACAACCTTTAAACTGTGCAGTTAAAAAATGTAACCCAGTGTAGTGTTTAGCATGTACCTTGTCAGAAGTCATCTCAAGCTAAAGCAGCTAATTACATGGTGTGTTAATGGCGAAGTCCTGAGTGTAAATGATGTTAACTTCATGGCTGATTGAGATGCAGGTGATACAACATCTTTGATCATCCCCGTTCACTCATCCTTTCTGCCTACAGGCCATTGTGTAAACAGGCACAGCTGGGTTTTCATGTAGAAAAAGTCCTGCATGCTTGTGTGTGAACGTATTTTTCATGCCCTAATAATGTCAACAGCACCCTAAAATATTAAAATATTCACCAGTGTTTGTTTATTTCCCAAGTTTAAGCCAATTATCATGTGTGGACTTTACTTTTGGAACTTTGCGTTAGATGTTGTGGCATGATAAAATTCCCTGTGGGCACTCTGTGCGTATGTGTTTTAATGTTTGTGTTTGTGTGTGTGTGTGTGTGTGTGTGTGTGTGTGTGTGTGTGTGTGTGTGTGTGTGTGTGTGTGTGTGTGTGTGTGTGTGTGTGTGTGTGTGTGTGTGTGTGTGTGTGTGTGTGTTTTCTCTCTGCAGAGTTTCCCATGCCAAAGACTGAGTTGGTGCAGAAGTTTCATGTGCTGTATCTGGGCATGACATCTGTGTCTCGCCCCATAGGTAAACCTGAACTAATACTGAAAAACACACATCTCAACACATCCTGCACTGTCTCACTGCTCAGGCTCCCCTGTGTTTTGTCCTCAGGTATGGACATCATAAATGGAGCCGTAGAAAATCTCCTGTCCTCCACAGGCAAAGAGGACTGGACTCCTGTCATATTGAGTATTGCTGACACCACACTGGCTGTCATCAAAGAAAAGGCAAGGGACCTTTTGTTGCTGTCCTGAGGAGTAACAGATAAATAAAATATGTGAATGTGCTTGTAGATTAGAAAGGTAGATCTAATAGATCAGAGTGTGGGACGGATCTAATTCTTCTCTTGGCTGTGTGTGCAGGAAGAGGAAGAGGAGGTGTTGGTGGAGTGTCGAGTCCGCTTCTTGTCCTTCATGGGCGTGGGACGAGATGTGCACTCATTTGCCTTCATTATGGACACTGGGAGCCAGCATTTCCAGTGCCATGTTTTCTGGTGCGACCCCAACGCAGGCAGTGTCTCTGAGGCTGTGCAGGCAGCATGCGTGGTAAGTTCATAATTCTTCTGCTATGAAATGAGATGATGTTATGTTGGATGGAACTCACCATTGGCAGGGCTCAATCCGAGGGCCGGGATAAACAGTTGTCTTTCAAATTCCCTCAGCACAACCAGAGCAATGCTAGTTGATAGATTAAACCTTTGCCGTATCCGGTTGGCAAAACTCCGAACACATCTTCCTTTTATAAGAATGACTTCAGTGCTTAACTCCAAGTCTTCCGGAGTCGCGGCCAAAGCCGATTGGAAGGCCGCTGCTGGCGGCCATCTTCGTTGTTTTCAAGTAGCGGGGAATTCACGCGGAATCGTCGTAACTCTGCCGTCCTTATGTTAAGCCCGTCCACCAACTCTATACACAATGTGATTGGCCTGACCAGAATTCGGTTTTTCCAGCTCGCAAGCCAACGGAGAGTTGCTAGACTGACCCTGGCTGCAAATTACATTTGCTGCCGCTAGGGTGCGTCTAGATTTCTAGGCTAGTTATGTTGTTGAATTGTCACTATTCCGAAAGGAATATTAAAAACCTTTGTATTTAAAGGAATAGTTCGGCATTTTTTTAAATTTACTTTTTTGCTATCTTGCTAAGAGTTAGATGATGAAGATCGATACTGCTCTCATGTCTGAGAGCCCAAAACCCAAATGATAAAAACTCATCTAGTCCTGTCCTCCTCTTCCTCAGCTGCGGTATCAGAAGTGTCTGGTGGCACGGCCGCCCTCCCAACGCGCTGGCTCCTCGTCCTCGCCCTCTGCGGACACGGTGACACGCCGAGTGACCACCAGCGTGAAGCGTGGCGTCCAGTCTCTCATAGACACTCTGAAACCCAAGAAACAGCCATCGGAACTCCCCCAGCAATGACCGTCACCAGTGACCACAACACCCTCCTAGCCGACACCTCACACACTATCGCCACGGCAACACCTAGTCAGTACCAGCCATGGTAACCAATGATGTACATATATGTTAACAAAGTCACCACAGCAGATGAAGGAAAGAAGAACGATCCTCCAGTAAGCCTGATGATAATGAAAAACAATGACAAGAAAACTGATCTGTTTCATGAGGAGGAAGGGAAAAGCTGGTGTCATTGGTTGAACTTTGACCTTTGAACGCTGCTGTGTCCAAGTGGAAACCACCTGCTGGCTTCACTGGCCCTTACTTTATGTGGATTTATGGGACTGGATAAATTATTTGATGAAGCAGACAGGATACAGGATAACCCAGAAGAAAAAGATCACATTTCTATTAATAGACGGGAGTAAACCAATGAGTGGTTCCATAAACCAATTGTCTTTCATGCTCTGTCCCTTCCTGTAAAAACAGTCATCAGCACAGTGAGAGCCCCTGGACTGGACGTCTGAAACGCAAAGCTATGAACGCCTTCCAGGACAGACAAGGTGTCAACTTGCTGTCATGGCATTTTAACAGATGAATAAGAAAGAAAAAAAAAACAAGACCAGACAGACAAGACCTGCCAACACGCTCCCTCCCACCAAATGGCATACAAATATTTTGATCCCTTCGATGTGTTAGACTTGAAACAAACTAAAAATTCAACACCTCCTTCGAGGATGAATGAATGAAGTGATTGTATTAATGAAGTGTATGTAAATGATTGTATGTAGGAAGAGATCATTTAGGGCACAGGAAATTGTAGATATAAGGGTGAGATGAAGTGTTGGTGACAAATGAGACAGATGTGTTGATTTTGCATGTTTTCTTGATGGGATATGTTTTATGTTGATGAGTTTAAAAAGGGTCTCAGTCGAAAGAGTGGTGAACACACAAGAAATAGATGCTCTTAGCACAAGTCATCTCCACCTGACCATGACTGGATTTACACTGGCACAAAAGATCTGGCCTATTTCTGACCCATACCTGAATAAAAGGTTATTCCCTGCCCCATTAACAGAATCACAATTCAGTCAATCAATGTATTTTTAATTCCATTCCTTGATGTGTCGATCAGCAAAAGAAAGGTAACAGTTTTTAAAGTATTTAGAAGCTTTTAATTAGTTAAGATTGTAATTTGTTTGCATATATTATAAAGAAACGGAGTTTAAAAGCTCAAGAATGTTACGTTGCTTATGTTCAGACTTAATAACAATTTCCTCAGGAATCTTTATGCATACACCCAAGATTTATGTGGTAGCAAGAAAGATGGCAGATGTGAGGCACTCGTGGCTATATGAACACTGGTGCACAATAGTGTTTTCCCTGCTTGGACAACATGGAAAAATCAAATATGTGCCACACAGTAAGGGTTAACTACTGTATATGTTCTCTTCATCAGTAAATCCAGCCAGTCTGCTCCCACTCACACACACACACACACACACACACACACACACACACACACACACACACAGCAGTAAGTAAATCCAGCTAGTCTACTCCCACTCACAAACAAAACACACACACACACACACACAGCAGTAAGTAAATCCAGCTAGTCTACTCCCACTCACAAACAAAACACACACACACACACACACACACACACACACACACACACAGCAGTAAGCAAATCCAGCTTGTCTACTCCCACTCACAAACAAAATACACACACACACACACACACACACACACACACACACACACACACACACACACACACACACACACACACACACACACACAGCAGTAAATAAAGTCTGCTGTCACTGATATCAAAACCTTGATACTGCTCCTACGGCTCGTGGCCAATACCTGCACTCCACATAAACTCTATGAATGCAGTCCGATCGAAATGAAAAAGACACACAAAAAAACAACCAAGAAAGATGCTGTAAATCATTTCAGTTCTGGTCTTCACTCATCTCTACACCATGTGAATGTAATCTGTTGTGACAATAAATGCATTACCAAAAGAGACAGGAGTAGCTTCTTGAATACGTCCTTCAGTTGTTCAGGTCAGTGGAAGCCTCTGTAATAGCTATTCATCATGTAGTGACATTGAAATGATATTAGTCCAGCCCTTTAAGTACATGCGGTTTGATTAGACTCTGTCTTTATAGCACACAAAGACACTGTAATCATTATAGTGTAATCATAAGTAAAAATGGCTCTAGAAGCATTTAAGGTGACTTTTTTTTTTTCTAATGCTCTATGTAATTTGGCAAATCAACAACACTGTATTTATTTTGGTGTTAGATTTAGATACTGCTTTATTTAAGTAAGCATTTGGCACAATGATTAATACTTCTTTTATATTTGTGTTGGTGTTTGTGAGCTTAAAACAAAGGCCGGGATTTGACCATAGCATCCTTAGAGAGACTGCCACTGGAGCGGGAGAGGGGTACACTCTGAGCTGCGGGCCTCCACTTGCTGTAGTTAAAGCTGGGGCTGCGTCCTGGTCGGCCGTGCTGAGGTGGGAAGAAGTCGGGGAAGTGAACGGGAGGCAGGACGAGCACCACAGGCTTCAGCACCTCCTGATGAGCTCTGCGGGGACGGACAACTGGGGTAGCCGGGGAAGCAGGGGGAGGGACAGGATGCAGAGTGGTGGTGGAAGTTGTGGTGCTTAATACAGGGGGGATGCTTTTCTTGGGTGCGCTGTTTTCTGGTTTGGAGGAAGAGAAGGAGCTGGACACAGTGTTCTTTGAGGACTGCAGGCGCACTGCTTTGGCTTTTCCTGAAGGACAAAAACAGCGAGAGAGGTCAGAGGGAGAGGATTGGAATGTTGGACCAAAGTTCAGAAAGCATTGAGAAAAGGGTACATGCTGCACTAATTCTGTTCAAACCGAACTTTATCCCTTGCTACTCCTCTTAGCCAAAAGCTTAAAGGAACAGTCTGACGCTTAAGTCAGTTTTAAGTAAAATCTGGAACATACAGCTGATTTAGGGGGGACATTTTGGTAAATATTCTTTTTCATTTCTTGCTGCAAATTAGATGAGAAGATTGATAACACTCATATTGGGAGTGGTATCAATATTCTCATATAACTTTTATCAAGAACGCAAATAAACATATTAACCAAAATGTCTCCTTAAATCAGCTGTATGTTCCAGATTTTACTTACAACAGAGGACTGAAGTAATCATGCGCACCTTGTAATGACTGCCGGCTGTTAGTAAATTCCTGATGTCCACACAAAGTAATGCTGTTGCTGCCCTTGGTCTCTTGGTTTTTGGATTGAATACTGACAGAGAGGTGGGACTGAGAGGTGCGTGCTTGAGTAGTTTTTGCCATCCTGTTGGTGTGTCCATGCTGCTCTTTTCTTGTTAGCTTTTTGGAGCCGATCCTGTCCAGTATGCCTTTAGCATTTGCCCTGACAAGCACTTCATGTGGTGCCTCTTTGACCACTGGCTCGGGCTGTTGAGAAGTGACAAAGCAATAACTTTTATTTTCTAAGACATGACAGATAATTCTTCGGGTAAAAAAATGTATTGGTGAAGAGAACATATTGTATACTGAAGCATACAGCCAGGTACCATATGACCTCATTAACTGACATGCCACGCAGACACAAAATCAAACGCAATAAATATTGCACATTATTCTACTGAATAAGAAATCTTTGTGGCATCACATAAAGAAATGTGTGCTGACACAATGCTTTATCTGCCTTAAAATGTACAATAATCATAAATCCACATTGTTTAAGTACTAAGTAAAATCATATAATCAACATTTAATGAATATCATAAAAAATACATTTGTTTACCATACAAGAAAATGTTTAATTAATGGTATAGGACCACCATATGTAATATTGGTAAAGAAAAAGAGGGGAGGAGAGAGCCACCATGTCCTTGCTGCTGGCTGCAGGGTCACCTGCTGTCTCAGCACCAGCCTACTGCTCTCCCCAACACCTGAATTATTCACAAGCACAGTGTACACTATGGGGACATGCAGCCTGTGTGGGTTTATGTGTGTGTGTGTGTGTGTGTGTGTGTGTGTGTGTGTGTGTGTGTGTGTGTGTTTTTTCTAAGTGCTTGCTTGTACTTTCATGCAAATGTGTATGTTTGTACAAGCTGTTGGTAATTCTATGTACACAGGTATGTGTGCATACATACTGTAAAGTGTGCAAGTGCGTTTTTCACATGTGCTTATTTGTGCTAATACACTCTGTGCACACAGGTAAACATGCTTCAGAAGCACCGCTGTAATGCAGTCTTTGGTGGACGCCCTGAACTTCATTGATGCTAACTCATACAGACAGGGGGCGCTGAATTATTCAACAGACACTCTCCCTTGCCTCCCTTTCTTCCCCCTCACCCCTGTAAATCTCACTTCCTCGCCATCGCCACTTACCAACTACGCCATAGTCTATGAATCTCTCATTTCCTTCTAGACTCTAGCCAAATTTAGCTGCCACAGCGCACCCTGGAACTGAACCGATTCTGTTTAAATACTTGCGTCCAAAATCATTACGTCCAATATATCTTGACAAATACACCCAAATGTATGAAACTCACTCTAAAGAATGACAAAAACAAAGTCAAAAGTGTAGGGTTCTAAATCCCCAATTAATTTGTCCAAATTCATCCTTCAGAAGTAGGGGACTTTTAGGGGAAAGTTTACCTGTGATGTGCTCTGCCTTCTCTGGAAATTAGGCGAAACACATTCCTCGACTGTCTTTATTATTCCCAGCTGTTTCTGTATGGAGGGCTCATAAACGACTTTACTGGGTGCCGCTATGACAGTCGATGTAAGCGAGACAGCATTCAAACACTTATATAATTGCTATTTTTATGGCGCTTTTCAGAGTGCCACAATAACTTTTGATTAGCTGAGTTTATTGGAGGTAGGGAGGGAAAAAAATCCAGTTTGAGGCACCATAACAGCAATTTGATTATCTTTTCATCCCTATCTGTGGAGGTATAAAACATGATGGATAGCCAGAAAGGAACAGACACCACAGTGCAAGAGCCTGTGGGGGTAAAATGGCTTAATAACCCTGCACTGGCATAATAAGCATAAGAGCAGATTTCATAATGTGAGGGAGTATGTCGTAAATGTGGCTAGGTTGTGGATTATGAGGATGTGGGGAAGCCCGGTCACACAGACTTGATGAGACTTGCAGATGCACCTTAACCAACCCTGAGGATCCACTGCGACACGCTGCACCTACAGCCGCTTAGAGCTGGGCTGCCCTTTTGTAACAGTCTTACGGTCAACAACTATCAACAAAAATAATAAAAGAGGTAAAAGGAGGAGAGAGGGTTAGACAGAGAGAGTCAGATGATAGTAGAGTGGAGATATGATGAGTTGGATAGAAGAGGAGAGAGACTTTATGAAGCGATGAAAGCCTGTGACTAGACAAGACAGAATGCTTCCCAATTATTAATGTTCATAAAAGAGCTGTATGTATCAGAAAGCTCCTTTCAGAAACAGAAACTGCTACAATAAACCCAAATCCTTTCAAAGACACTTCTATAGTGTCTAATTTCCAAGTGTAATTCACAAACCCCTTCATACACACAAAAAAGCAGATTCCTACTTCTCCTTTAGGTAATAAAATCCAAGACCAACTCTCTGCTCTAACTGCAGCTCTAAAGCTAATGCTTTAACTCCTCTCATCCTTTCATCTCATCCTAACTTAATTCTACTTCTAAAGCTGATTTCTTCACCCCGAATTTCAGCATTTATTCACACTCATCCCGCCGCCTTTCTGGTTGCAGATTAGACTCGGACAAGACGCCTGCGTCTGTGACCCACCATTCTCATTTGTTCTAGCAGCCTGACTTCTTTTCTCCTCTACTTTTTTCTGCCTCAAGGGTTTGACCAAGTAGCTGCCACAGCCTGTGATGCGCATTTTCACCTGATCTCAACTTCAGTGGCCTGGTTCCCAACTTACCTTCCCCTTTCTGCGCCCAAAAAAATCACATTCAAAGGGATCTGTTCCTACGTTTAGAAAGACACACATGCTTCAGGTCCTCAGTGGATGAATTGTTTTTAAAAGATAGCTGGCAACACAGCGTACCTGCTTGATCATAATTCCCACACTTGTCTTAAAGCTCACCAATCAAACCTCTATCACCCCGTCTCTGATGTGTCTGTGTGTCTCATAAGAGATCACGGGAGGGCAGAAGAAAGCAGGTGACAAGGGAGTTTTTCAGCAGACATAAAGGATCAGTCAGTTTAGACAATAAAACAAATCTGTCACTCCAAAAAAGGTCAGGTCAGGTCCAGGGCTAATGTTGGAGGGTTTTTTTGTCATTGAAGACCAGACAGCTTTCCCGGGCTGGATGCTAAATGAGCTTCATTTGTCCCTGCTTGTCTCTTTGGCTGAACCGCCTGAAAGCAGCAGTGGACTGGTATTTTCACATTTTAAAGGACCTACAATAAATTGTCTCCTGTTGTAGGCTAATAAACCTTGAGGACATAAAGTATTGACTTTGCGTTTTACCAATCTTCAACTTATTACAGTTTTTTGGAGGTAGTAGAGGCCGATAAAGAAACTTAAAAAAAATGTTTAATCAACTTCAACATTGAGTCATGGTGGTTGCTTCTCAGTGGTGTGAAGAGTTTCACTCAGATGAACTACTGTCCCACATCACTCTCCCTTTCTTGCGGTCACTTCTATACGTAATGAAATATTAAAATGCTATATTGGCCCTCGACTTCCTGTGGTGGATATGTCTAGTCTCGAGATAAATAATATAGTGAATATTGGTGACGCAGATAAAATCCAACTACAGTTGTGTTCAGAATAATAGCAGTGTGTTTAAAAAAAGTGAATAATGCTCAAAATCCTTAGAATAGCTTTTAATTCCATAATATCAATGCATTGGGAACACTGCACATTCAATTCCAAATCAAAACATGACCAAAATTGATCAAGTTTGTGTTATACCTTTACAGAAAGTGAAGAAAAAGGAATATTAGGCTGTTCAAAAAAATAGCAGTATTTGCATTTTTTCTTTACAAACTCAAACATTTACTGTATAAACTGAAAAATGTCTCAAGGGTTTGCTTTACTTTGAATCACTGCACTAATATTTAGTTGCATAACCATTATTTCTGATAACTGCTTCACATCTGTGTTGCATGGAGTCGACCAACTTCTGGCACCTGTGAACAGGTATTCCAGCCCAGGACGACTGAACTACATTCCACAATTCCTCTGCATTACTGGGTTTTGCCTCAGAAACAGCATTTTTGATGTCACCCCACAAGTTTTCTATGGGATTGAGGTCTGGGGATTGGGCTGGCCACTCCATAACATCAATCTTGTTCATCTGGAACCAATACTTTGCTCGCTTACGGTGTGTTTTGGGTCATTGTCTTGTTGAAAGACCCATTTCAAAAGGCATTTTCTCTTCAGCATAAGGCAACATGACCTCTTCAAGTATTTTGATGTATTGACACTGATCCATGATCCCTGGTATGCGATAAATAGGCCCAACACCACAGTACGAGAAACATCCCCATAACATGATTTTTGCACCACCATGCTTTACTGTCTTCACAGTGTATTGTGGCTTGAATTCAGTGCAGGGGGGTCGTCGGACAAACTGTCTGCGGCCCCTAGACCCAAAAAGAACAATTTTGCTCTCATCAGTCCCCAGAATGTTGCCCTATTTCTCCTTTGGCCAGACAATGTGTCCTTTGGCAAATTTCAACCTATTCAGTACATGTCTTTTTTTCAGCAATGGGACTTTGCGGGGGCTTCTAGCTGATAGCTTTGCTTCACATAGCCTTCTTCTGATTGTAACAGTACTCAAAGGTAAGTCTTCTTTGATTTTCCTGGAGCTGATCATTGGTTGAGCCTTTGCCATTTTGGCTATTCTTCGATCCATTCGAATGGTAGTTGACCGTTTTTTCAGGCTTTGGATGCCATTTCAAGGCATTTGAAATAATTTTGGCTGAGCAGCCTATAATTTTCTGCACTTCTTTATATGTTTTCCCCTCTCCAATCAACTTTTTAATCAAATTCCGCTGTTCCTCAGAGCAATGTCTGGAACGACCCATTTTGCTGAGTATTTCAGTGTGAAATGCACTATAACCAGCATGCACAACATTTGCTTCCTTCCTACCTTAAATATGGGCCATAACTGACACCTGTTTCTTCACAGAATCAATCAACTCACTAATTGAACACAACATTGCTATTATTTTGAACATGCCCCTTTCAATTACAGATTCAATTACACAGAATGAGCAGCATGCATGTCATGACTGTTGGGTCTGTTGGTTTTCTATGACTCTACAACACTTACTAGTAAATTATTTGCCATGTAGAAATATCACTTCTACCAAGAAATTTGATTTATGAGGTTAGTGATGTTGGACTGCTATTATTTTGAACACAACTGTATGTCAACTCATCGGGGGTTAACCACTAATTTGCTCTGTGAGATTAAAAAAAAAAAAAAAAACGTACCTCTCTGCTGAGAACAGCCAGGAAGCAGCCATTGCTGTGTTCTGAGGGCTCCAACATGAAGAAGGGGTCTGTTTCCTCTGGAGCCTCGGCATGGTCAGGAATGCTGAACGGGGATGGACTAAGCCTAGATGAAACACAAATATATACAAACAAAAACACAGTGTACAAATATACAGATAGAGATAGCTGTTAAATAACTTAACAGGAGCTACATTATTTAACTCAGTAAATGAACGTAAGTCCACTAGCTGTCTAAGTAAAGCCAGTGTGAGCCATATCAATAATATTACTTTTGTGTTTTATTTATGCTAGCCAGAGACATTGCCAGCACACCGGGCCAGCTTAGTGCACGGATGAATCAGTCTTGGAACATTCAGGTCTACAGGAATGGTAAACTTCAACATGTCTTAAGTTCTTCAAACCACACACACACAAAAAACTATTCAAAAATATAATAAAAAATGTCTAAGAAAAGGGAAGCTGTCAGAAAATGTTTTTTCCTGGCCTTTTCACAGCAGTTAGAGACCTTAAATGGCACCTTTGATTATATTTTCTCCTTCAGTTCCTGCCTGAGATGTGTGAGACTTTGACAGAAGCCTGCTTGAAGGGAAACAGACAAACAACCCGGCAGGCTGACAGACAGCGAGGCAAACAGACAAAGAGAGACAATGACAGATAGATGCAGAGAGTGCACCAGTGGTTCAGAGACCTGGGGCTGACCTGAAGTTTGCTTGTTTTGGTTCCCCCTCCTGCTCTGAGCGGGCCTTTGCTTGCTCCAGGGCTCTGCTCACCACCTCCTCGTTCTCCTCTTGGTATGAAGAACAGGTAGAGTACACCACTGCCAAAACCTTAGGGACTATACAAAAAAAATTGTGCATTCTATCAACATTCTGTATATACTAGGGCTGTCAAACGATTACATTTTCTTAATCGCGATTAATCGTTGAATTTCTATAGTTAATCACGATTAATCACGTTTTATCACATGATTAAAATTCTATTATTTTGCATTTCAGAACTGTTTTTAAGTACATATTAACAATGGAAAGCCATTCTTACCAGTGTATCTTGATTGGGAATCAAAAGAATGCAAAGAAAGTGACTTTATGAACTTGATTTTAAGATTTGTATTTGTTTACTATATATTTAATCTAGTCACATATTTGAATTTAACAACAACTTTGAATGCACCACGAGGCTGTAAATTACCAGTTTCATTGAACGCATTGTCTGTGTTTTTCCGACAACAGCAGCTGCAGATTGTTACATCCCGGTGTCGGAATCCTCTACAGTGAAATACAGTCACACTTTACACCGTTTAGCGTTAGCTGTCAGCATTGTAACCGTGTTTAATCCAGCTACTAGCTAGCGGTAGGCTAACGTTAGCTGCTGTCGAGTGTAGTGTTAACTAGCGTCACGTGCAGCGATGCCTGTAACATCTGTTTCAGAGCATCAGAGAGAAGTGCAGACATATCAGTGGCACCAGAATGAGGCACCGAAATCCGCGTTGCTATTCCTGCAGCAGCAGGATGTGTTACGAGGAAGTACGGCAAAATAGTAGCCTGTTAGGCACGACGCAAAGCCGAGTGAAGTGAAAATAAATGAATGAATGGCAGCATGCGATTAATACGATTAAAAAAAATTAACGCATTATGCTCGGCCCTTAATCGCATCGCGATTAACGCGTTAATGCTGACAGCCCTAATATATATGTAAATATAATGTAGAATATACTTAACCTCTGTGTGCTGCAACTATACTGCACTTCTAAATGAAAATACATCAGAAAAATCCAGGACAAATAAGAAATTAAAATTAAGCTACTTCAGTGACACGAGACACATTCAGTCAAAAAGTTACTTCTCCTCATTTTATGACAATTAAATGCAATTATTCAAACTGAGCCATCCTCCTCATCAAGCACTCCCTTTGAAGAAATCAGTTCTTGAATATTAATTTCTTAGTACTGTTGTGTGTATATACATGGTTCATTTTTATTCAACTGCTGCTGGCTTGTAGATTTGTGAAGCCATCGGCCGTTTGATTTGCTTCATTTGAGCTTTGATTTCTTTCTTGCTCACTAATTACAGTCAGACACAAACAATTAACGTCGAGCTGATAACAAATAAAACCTGCTCAGATGTGGCAAACAAATGTGAAATATCGCTTTCAAAGGAAGCGGAACTGAGTCAAAAATACGAGATGACTGAGGCAGAAACATTTGTTATTCACCCATCTCACATCTGGGACACTAAGGGCTATGAAGGTGCATGTTGTACTGTATATGTCTGTATGAGCAAATGTCTATGCTTGTGCTTAGGTAGAGTCATTGAAATGAGACCATAGACTCAACTAAGCTAAATCACTCGATACATGCCCACCATTAATTAACAGTCCTATTAGAAAGGATCTACACTGGCAAAAAAAAAAAACGTAGAAGAGGGCTGATCGATGGCAGTGTGATTAGAGGAGCTGGTTTTCACGGCCCCTAACAGAAAGACTCCAACTGCTCGATGAACATGATGCAGACCAACATAGAAAGAAGTGCACTGAACAATAAATTCAAGGTGGACAGAGGCTGATAAGTGGAGCTCATGGACGCAGATAAACACAACACTTAATGGAATAAAAAACAAGATAGAGAATACAACTAAGCAGGAAAGCATTGGCTTTACAGAATAGAACTGTAACACCAGTATAGAATAAAATATGATGTCATGTCCTAAAGTAGGTCCCTCCGTCATATTCAGTTCTACAGAATGTATGCAATGCAAAGCAGAATTACTAATCACTTGTTTAGAAATAAGCGAGGAATGCTGCAGGAGGCTGTTGCTGACCGGCGCAGAGGAGTACATTAGCATTCCTAATTAAGACTCAGACGATCTCCCAGGGACACCACAGGCTTCAGTCTAATGGAATATGTGATTAGATAATTAGGAAGTATAAACTTCAGTGTGTCAGAGAGGTGAGAGAGGCTACGCGCTCGAGCCTGAGCTCATATGCTGTGTGTGTGTGTGTGTGTGTGTGTGTGTGTGTGTGTGTGTGTGTGTGTGTGTGTGTGTGTGTGTGTGTGTGTGTGTGTGTGTGTGCGTGTGCGTGTGCGTGTGCATGCGTGAGCGTGTGTGCGCTTATCAACATGAGAGCAGGTGGTTCAACACTCACACTTCAAGGCGTGATCAATTTCCTTCCTCTGTTGGGCTACTAGAGCTTCCAGTTTGCTCTGGGCTATGGAGCCCTGGGATAAGTCCTGCAGCAGTTCTGTGTCTGAGAAAGAGCAGAATCAAGGTTTTATTAGCTGATCTGTTTACGAGTGTGCTGTGCATAACTATAGGTTATATAAAAGCAGCAACTCTAATATAAATGACATCCACATATGTAGATGGAAGGGCTTGCTTTGACAGGTTTGTTGAAGGGATTCAGATATGCAGCCTATGAGAGGACTGTGGGTGGATCATCAATAAGTATCTCTGAAACTAGATCAGACATAGCAATAAAATGAAATGGAAATTGTTACTCATAGTGACGCTCTTTATTTTCTGTTTAAACACAGGAAGAAGATGTAATAAAGTAATGGTAACACTAAGCAACACATTTGGCTGCATCAAACCTTAAAACTAGTTGACTACAACTTTACTTTTAAATCGTATTCATTTTTTTTTGTTGCTTTAAACCTAAAATAACACTGCTGCTCCAAAACATTTACTTCCATATTTTTCAAACAGACTTTTTATTGAACGTGTTGAAGTAGTAATAAGAGCTATACAGGGTTAGGAATTTGCATAATTTGCATTCACAGAATATGAGTTTGTGTGTTCATTGCTATGCAGTATGAACTCAGGATGCTGTGAATGCACAGTACCCACAGCATCCTGAATGTTGTAGACTAACCAACAGTATGTGACTCTGTTCTATTTCAGCATGGACACAAACGGGTGTAATGTACACTAGATTACAACATGTATTTCTGAAATCCGCATAGATCGCCATGTACCTCCCTTCTCTTGCAGTATAAAGTCGACCGGGTTGCTGACTGCAGACACAGAACACTTGGGGGTTAACAGGACAACGCGCACCCTCTGAAGTCGCTTGTCACCGCCGTCCAAAGACTGGAAGACCTCTGATATCAGCTTCACATCTGAGTAGCATGCAGATAGAGTTTAACAATATCCCCCGTAATCACAAACACACATTTGCTCAATGCTTTAAGTATAATCACAAGGTCCCGCTATATTCCAAAAAATACCCTGCCTGAAGACGTCTTTTGTAATTATAAAAATGTCAGCTTTGTTACATGCATTTACAGTAATTGTTCCCCTAATGACTAGCTGAGGTGGCCACTATCAGCATAAAATGTTTACATGCAGCTTAGTATCTCAGCAGACATTGTCTGAGTTGAAGTGCACTGCCTGCATATAAGAGCCTCTGAATTTTGCTGACTGCTACCAATTTTTCAACCAATATTCTCTTGGTCATGAAAAAGCCTGTCAAAATGTGATCAAATTTAATCACTTCACTTTACCATAATAGTTATTAATCCAAAGTGGCCATTTGCTAAAAAAAAAAAAGGAGCAGCCAGTTTGAACAAGTAGTGGATCAGTGTGACAAGGCCAACAGCTTCTCATTATCTTTCATTGAAGTAAAAGACATTAAAGACAAAGATAGCCTGTGGAGTCACAGCAACAAAGACAGTAAATACAAATAGATAGCAGTTTTCTCTTTTGTCTCACATACAAAGACACTATCAGATACTGCACTCATGGACACATCCATGTTATGCCTACTCTTGCAGCCCATGGCAGTGACGGCCTGCTGCAGCTCCTCCCTCTCAGCGTTTGTACGATCACTGACACAAATGTAGACTGTGGGCTGGTAGTTGCTGTTGGCTTTATGCTTCTCTGCGATTAGGGAGGCAGTGTGGGAGACAGTGAGGCCAGAGAAGCAGCCCACCATAAGAACATCTCCTTCCTCTGGTAGCAGGGAGCACACTGCGTTTGGGCCCAGGGTGCAAGATTTATCCTACAGACACATTGAGTGAAAGCATTAGTTTGATAAAGAGACCAACATACTTCAACAAAAGTGCCGGTTTCTGCACAGCAGCAAGACTCTGCAAACTGATGACACAAACTAAACTAAGAGAAAGAAGAAGGAAAAAGTTACAGTGTTTCATAGTGGTAAATATAATTGAGGTGGGAATGGATGGGAGAGGAGAGAGAGTTTGGAACAGCTGTTGCAAAGCAGGTAGGGAGGGGAGGCAAGAGGAGGAGAGCAGAAGAGGAAGCAAAGGAGGAATAGAGAGAAAGTATGAGAGAAACAGTGCAGTCAGATTAAAACAAAGATGTCCTTCAATCATTAGGGTCCCTTCCAGAAAAAATGCTGAACGTATATCCCTGTGGAGCCACTGGGCTGGCTTGAGTTTCTGTAGTTAATATCCAGATCACAGGGTTTATCAGGAAAGACAATCCAGGCTAGAGAAGAACAAGGACATTTGAAAAGAGAGAAAAATAGAGGAGAGAAAGTGTGATGGAGACTCATAAAATGGAGAGAGTAAGAGGTGATTAATTAGGCAGTGGTGTTGAATGTTTGATTGAGTTTGGCTGCAAAATCTGATTTAATTGTGTTGTGGTGCTGCTAGTGCTGCTTACAGTTTGCATAGCAGCTTGACTTTAATGGAGTAGAAATTAAATGATTAAGCCGCTCTCCCCCTCCCAGACTAGAGGATTCTTTATGGCTCAAAGTGAAGTATGGCCAGATGAGAGGAACTGATGTGAAATATTTGTATCTGGGAAAACTAATCTTAGTTGGCGTAAGGGAGCTCAGTCTTAAAATCAATTTGAGCTAGTCCATTACCAAAGTGAAATCATAAATATCAGAGAAGATTGATGGGGCTGAACAGATTTCTGACTTTAAAGTCTGCAGGGAGAAGGCTGCTCTTGTCAGAAACCTCCTCTCTCTGTGAAGCTTGTACCTGGATGATGAGTTTGTGGTCACTAAGCAGCTTGGTGGTGTACAGCTGAGCTTTCAGCTGAGCAGGGAACACCAGTAGATCCCCACAGTGGGAATCCTGGCAGAAGGTCTGGTCCTCCAGCTGCCCAATCGATTTCACCTGGGAGAAGCCCGAACACTTCAGCACACGTCGGACCTCGTCAAGGCTAGAGGCAAGGAGAGAGGAGAGCAGATTTGTGGAAGCCCAAGAGAAGAGGAAGGAGGGAAGGAGGGAAGAAGGTGAGAGGTGGGAGAAAGAGAAAGACTGTCATCATAGATAATAATAGTGTGGAGAATTGCTATGTGGCCTTTTAAAAGACTTTAATGTAAAATGTGCTGGAAAAGCCATCAAGATAGACACATGTGCACGCATGCACGCACGCACGCACACACACACACACACACACACCACTAGTCCCAACAGGTGACCTTTACAGTCCGAGAGCTTGCTGAGGGTTGTTGCTGATTGAATCTGTCCACAGCAACAGGATTTACACCTAACTGAATCAGCCTGTCGGGACGCCTGCAAGAACACACATTAACACACACACACACACACACACACACACACACACACACTCCAGTGGTTTAATTGGATGTCAGCTGAGCACCTAGCCCATAAAACATTAGGCAGCAACCCAACTTAAAAGGTCTGTGTGTAGATGTAGGTGTGTGTGTGTAGATGCTTGCACACACTCTGTATTATGCTTACAGTGCATTCTTGGGTTTATGTACAGGTGTGTGCATGTACAGGTGTACTTTATCTGCTTCAGAGTGTGTGAGTGAGTGGTGTACGTTTGTGTGTGCTCAGCTAACCAACCTGCTCCTCTGTGTGTTGATCCATGCGTAGAGTGGAAGGCTGCTTGATCTCTCCTGCTTCATCTTCACACTCTCCGGCAGGATACACTCAATGGACAAGAGATCATGTTTGATCCTGCAGCGGGCCAGAGAGGCTGCCAGCTTGGTTTTAAACCTACGTACAACACAATTTTTTTTAGCTCTTCTATATTCTCAGTTTGTACTCTCCTTTTATACTTCCACTACGAGTTTGGGTTCTTCCTTCTACTTTTTTCTCTCTATGTTATTCTCTTTCCTTACCTGAGGAGGTAGCTCTCCACATCTCTAACTTCTTGTACGATCTCGTCCTCCCCTTGGCGTTCCCGAGGGAAGAATTTTCTGTCCTGGAAGTCATAGAGCATGACGGCAACAAGGCTCATCTGATCATCTGGCTAGAGCATGAGAACAAAAAGTACAGTTAATTGGTGACTTCTGTTTTAACAAGAGAACAAAGGAAAATGAGGAACAAGGAGAGAGGCTGCATGCCTAATAGACAAATTTCAGATTTTTAATAACATGACTGACACGCAAGCTTAGTTTAGTGAATGGTTACGCCTCAAAGATCAGCTGCATGTGGTACATATCTAGAATGTGCATGTGCATAAAACCAACACATCCTGATCTTAGGTAATAGTGTACTGGTGATTGCTCTATTTTGGTTACATTTTTTTTTTGGTTACCTAAAGAGGGGTACAGTGCAGAGATACTATATATTGGTATTCATTTTGAGATCAAATTATCCAGTTTGCACGCACACGCACACGCACACGCACACACACACAGTAGCTGATGAAGTAGATGTCCTGCCATGAACCCACCGCTGCCACTTAATTAAATATAGGAGAAAGCCTGAGTTATGTCTCTACCTCTCCTCCTCTACAATTATCTCTATCCATTCAGCTCTCTACCCTCTTTCTCTCTTTCTTCCCATCTCTCTCTCTCTCTCTTTCTTCCCATCTCTCTCTCTCTCTCTCTCTCTCTCTCTCTCTCTCTCTCTCTCTCTCTCTCTCTCTCTCTCTCTCTCTCTCTGAGGGTGGGAGGGCACCAGTCGCATTAGTGGCAGATGGTGTTCCACAGCAGCAACAGCTTGCAACATCCTCACTACTGGGCTAATGGGCCGAGAAGCTAGAACGCTACAAGGGTTTTATGCTGCAGCTAAGGAATTAGCCAGCGCTTATTATTCATTCCAGAGGCTTTTCATTTCATTTTGTGGAAAGGTCGGTTTCAGAGACAGGTTGTTGTGGCACTCCTCTCTCGACCTTGTTCTCTCTAACTCCAGTTCTACTTTCCCATTACCAATGTCAAACCCTTGGGTGTGGGAAAATTCCCAGTCATTAAGTTGCCTGGTGACGGTGTCCCATGGTGGGAAACAGGCCTACAGTAAACATGCCTGCTGTGTTTAGTCACATAAACAGGTCTATGACATAAGAATATTTAAGACGATTCTAGATGTAGTTTAAGTTTCATTTGGCTCATTTCAATGGGGTTTAGGCCTATTTCATGTTAAATGTGCCAGTGTACCTAATATGCTTGCCTCACATCTACAATGTCACTCATTTTCATCCTACGCAGGATTTAGGCTTCATTTTCTCTCTCCGTTCTGATCAAATGCGCCTCCGGCTCATTTCAGCATGCAAGTCTATCTATAACTTCATTTTTTCATGCTCATTTTCTTTGTGTACCCCCCTTTTTCCAGCTCACCTCTTCCCTCTCACCCACCTCTTTGTCCTCTATCTATCAAGGTTGAACTTTATAGATGCCAGTAGTGTAAAAGGAGGTAAGAGTGAGCTCTAAAGACTGTCTCATTGTGTCTGGGCTTTATTGTCTCACTGGAGGGATGCAGAGTAACGACCTGCCACCAACACATAGGGAGACCCATTCATTTCAGCCAGGGCCATATTTCACAAGGCTACAGTGTGAGTGTATGTGCGTGTGTTGGGGGGGGGGATTCCTTTGCAAACACACATTCATGTGTATTAATGTGTCTGAATATGTGTGTGCCCTCTCTGAAGTAGACATTGGCTGTCTACAATCTGTACGCCATGACAGCTCAGTTTGCTGTTAACGTATTCTTCATTCTTGCCTTCATGACTCTTCTTCTCTACTAGCTCTATCAGCTATGTGCAGACAGACTAGCTTTGTGCATGTTTTATCACCACCTAGACGGTTAGAGAAGCAGCTAGAGCAGCCCTCCGCTTCCCCCAGCTTCTTTTATGTGGAGTGTTAAAAGTAGGGCAAATGACAATCTCCTCCAGAGGATACCTCTTCATTTAAGTAGCAGAGCGTTCATCTACTGTCTAACAGCCGCAGGTACATGGCTGTGCTGGGAATCTTTCTTTTACGACTACCCAGCACAGCCTTAGTATCACTAATAACATTCAGCACACTGGTTCTAGGACGTACGTAGGATAGACACTGTGCAGAAAACACTCAGACGCCGCATCATCCAAACACACCCCTTGGGCTGCTACATCATTTTGATTTCATCACTAATTAATGGGGAGTTTTGCTTGAGAAAACTAATAATGGAAAAGACACGGCCAGGCACATTCTGTCACATAGTACCTTTTAGATGTGTTACTCCAAAGGGAGCAATTGCCATTGATTAGGGTAGGGAATGTGAAAGACAGGAGGTGCTTTGTGAGTTGATGAAAGGAGTGTATCAGTGTAATACATCAATATTACTGTTACTGATTAGAGGTCTAGAGAATAGATAGAATAGAGAAGACAAAGAGTATGTGGAGGATGAACAGCAGGCCATGAATATTGGAAAGCACTGAGTAAAACACCGTCAAAGGATTGTGAGCATAGACTGTAAATTAGTGGACAGAGCATGTGTGACGTCACCCATTGGTTTGTGGAGATCTGCTATGAGTCGTCGAGTTTGCCGTTACGGGCGCAGCCATCCTGGTTGCGGATGTGAGGATTTTAGACGAGAGGGAGGAGTGAGGGAGGAGCACTTACACTCTATGTTCAGTTACACACTTCACTAGCAATCACATCATAGCCACGCCCTAAAACACCCCCTGCTTTATCGCCGATTTTAAAATCAACGAGACCATAATTCAAAAAATGAACATCATTCTGTGTTGCAGAAGACTTAAAACTATAAATAAACTCATTATGAAGATGTTTACTGAGGTAATAAATCAAGCAAGAAACCGAAATCCTTTTGCAACCGCACGTGTCACCCCCTGCTGGAATTCAGATAGAATGCAGGTTTAAGGCACTTCCGCATTTGCAGCGCCGAACTGGATGCGTTGTCCATTAATATTAACAGTCTATGATTGTGAGCAAGAGTTTAGGAAAACTGTGCAAGGTAAACAAAGCTATAGACAAAGTAATAGCATGGTAAACTCCAAAACGTAAGTCTAGCCATTCTCATAGTCAAAAGGAATTAGTTTTTTTAGCAACAAATTCAAAGTAACAGATGTGCCTCTCTGTCACATAATGCCAACACACATTAAAGGGTCAACAAGTTTACTTCTCTTAAACTACTGCTGCATTAAAAAATACTGTTTCTATGGAACTCACTTACCATTGGCTGAGTGAGGTAAAAGCCGCTGTCAATAAGGATGTCCTCCAGCAGATCTTGATCTGTGCAGAAATGTAAGGTGGTGGAGAATTAAAACAAGGTTAGGTAGAAGGATGAAAATGTAGTAATAGGGATTTCCATTACTAATTACGTGTTTGAGTAATAACGAAGCATATTAGTGCCATTTTTATATCAATGTCTAATTATCCCTAGAAACCAGTCTTGGCTCTATCATTTGGAGCATGGGATAGAGGATAATTACTCCTATATCCATTAACTGTTAGGATAGATGCTACAAAGGACAAATCCATATCTAATGATGAGAACAAAAAAAGAGGGAAAAGAGATTAAGATAAAGAGCAAGAGGGGCTCCTAGAGGCACCCCAAATGATTGTGATTTAATTTGAAAAGATAATTCAATCTGATGGAGGGTTTAATTTCCCGTGATTAAACACTTATTTGGTGCTTAATTATAGTTAATTTGATTCTTCATTTGCCTCATTTCTTTCATTTATTGTTCTGTGGTGGTGAGAGTGTGTGTGTGTGTGTGTGTGTGTGTGTGTGTGTGTGTGTGTGTGTGTGTGTGTGTGTGTGTGCAAAATCAAAAGGACTAATAACATTAATGACATTTAAAGTAATAAACAGGCTACATCTAATTGTCTAATTGTATGCTAATTTGGACAATTATTTGTGAAGTTTTTGGGAGTTTTTCTTTTCTTAATAGGCTATACAATACTATATTATCTGTGAAGTTTTGGGGAGTTTTCCCTTTCTTCCTAGGCTATATAATTAAACTTTGCTTTACCTTCTCGATCAAATCAAAAGGTAACTATGGCCAGTCTAGTTCTGCCTATCAGATTTGGGTGCTTTTCCATCTCCATGCCCTGGCTATCATATCATGAAGGCAGCAACTATCTCACCAGCCTACGGGATGCTTTCTCTCTGAAATACACATAAAACACACACCCAGACTTATCCCTTCCATTCCCATCTGTGAACAGTGGGCTTTCCTTTTCAATACGAGGGAGATGGAGAGCCGGCAACACTATCCGGTTTATCATGCCAGGATTAAAGAACAGCTGCTTTCAAAGCCACTCTGCAGGTACAGTGTTTGCTCATTACACACTGGAAATGGGCAAAAGGATCATTTCACGAACGTGGATGTGTTTCTAGTGAGGTTGGAAAAAGCCTTTTTATGTTACTGCAGAGGAGTAAATAAAAAGGTGGGAATAAGATGCATGTGTTTGTTTAAGTGAAATCGCATGGTTTCAATATTAAAATTCCTGTGCAGTATGTGTCTACCACACCCATGGTTGCCTTCTTGGTTGATTCATATTCTTGACAGACAGACACACCTCTTAGGCTGCAAATAGGAGGAAAGCCCAGCCCTTCCACTGAGACACCATGGAAACCACAGACACTGCTGTTAACTTATCACAGCATCTTAAATCATGCCAAACTGTACTCTGGGTCTCAGCCAAATGCATGCTGGGTAGATAGTGTGTAGGGCAGGACAAACACACACACACATCTGCGTGCAGTTACATCAATATACACACACACACACACACACACACACACACACACACACACACACACACACACACAACAGCCAAGTACACAAATAAATGTTTGCACGTAATAGAGCTTATCGTTTATTGAGGAAACAAATGCATATAATCAGCAGTGGTCTAATTCATAGCAGGTTTACAATAGTGACCATTACTGCAGAAGGCCTTAAAGATAAGCCCTGAAGAGATAGCCACTCAGTGCACACAGAGCAGCTCAGACCCCTGAGGAAGCCATGATGGTTGTAGAGGTTATAGTCTTCTGCATGCTATAAATCACACACAGCAGGTTGAGTAAAACACAGAGACATTTCTTCTATAAATCACGTACAGTAGACACCTTTACACAACAGACACAGAGTCTGGGTTTTCCTTGTGGGACAAGATAGACATTCTCAAATCAAAACTGCTCACTCTAGAAGTTAGCATGAAAAAAATGACTTGAAATCAGTCTAACAAGAAATAAATCCTACACCAGCAGGAGGCTCTCTAGCCATCACAGGACCCATGTTGAAGTTGTGTGTTTTGTGGCTTCCATCCAGGTAGAACACAATGAGCAGTGACTGATGGTGACTGTAGTCAAACAAATCCTCAGTGAAAGAGCCAGACCTGAATGCAGGCTCCTCTTTTCTTGAGCCAGGTCTTTGTCTCACAAGGTTTCCTCATCAGTGCACCAGATTGCACATTAATCTAACACCAGCCAAAAAAGGTACGTGCGATAAGTTATACAATCACTAGTTCGGACTAAATGGCAAATCTATCTTACATATTATGCACCTGCACAATTTAATATTTTCCGCGGCATACTGGTGGTGATAGCTGTTCTGGTTGTGGTCAAGGACAACAAATACAGCCTCTCTCTCTCTCTCATGCTCTAAATCCAGCCGAACACAAAGTGGTCCAAAGAAATGTTCTAGTTGCACACAGAGAATACAGCAGCCACAGTCATCTGACAAGGGCGTTTGGCAGCCCAGCTGGACAGTATGGACAATGAGGCAGAAACACTCAAAGGAGTAGCCAGTGGGAAAAAAGGAGGGAAGAGGAGGGAGGGGGGGCTATCATGGCCAGCAACAAGGTCAGCTTCTTTTTTTACCAATAAAAATCCCACAAAAATAGCTTTACATAGCTTCATAAAACTGCACATACCTCGAGCACTGAGAACACAAGGTAAAACAAGCCAACAAGGAATGAAACCTTGACAAGCTAAAATGCCTCTAGGTCAGTGATCAAGCCGACAGTCACTCACATATGAAAAAAACTTTTTTTTTTAAAGAGGCAGGAGAGGTCAAAGAAACACAAAAGCCCTGAAGATATAAAAAAAAAAAGAGACAGAATGAAGTGAAGGAGGAGGAAGAGAAGTGAAGGCGTAAATACGACTCGACTGCTAATATTTGTCATTTGGCCGACTTCAGCTTCGTCTTTGTCTATAAAATGTCAAATCCACACCAGGGTAAACATCATCACCAAGTCAAACTCCATCTTTTAGTATTGACTGACAATCACAGCAACAGACTAGTCTGTGTCCTCAGCCACCGATGATGAGCTTACTGAATGACTTTTTTCTTTTAAGCAGATAAGAGTTATAATCACAAGATCAATACCAGAGCTCATTGGCATTTTGTTCTGCTTGTTTTTCGCTGCTTTAGCATTTTCTTCTTTAGGTTAACAACTGACCTCAGCTCAATTTTGCATCAGTCAGTCCAAGTGCTCAGTACAGTGCACGAATGGTGTGTGTGTGTGTGTGTGTGTGTGTGTGTGTGTGTGTGTGTGTGTGTGTGTGTGTGTGTGTGTGTGTGTGTGTCTGCCAGCATGGGTGTGTGTCACTAGCAAATCAATTTCTGCACCAAAAGTCAGGCTGTTCGTAGGAGGAGGAAGAGAGGAGATTAACATTGGCTTCCAGGCCGTGTCGTTTCCTCTGCACCCAATTTAACAAGTCGACAATAACATCTCTATAACCGGAGTAAAGTTTCATTGATTATCAGTACCAAGACGCTCTGTCAATTTGTTGTTATATGTGCAAATACACCAACTGCAGCAACGGACACTGATTTCACCTAAGATACAGGAAAACGCCTACTTCTTTTTTTCTATTAGACCATGGTCCAAGTAAAAAATATAATATATATTATATATTTTATCATAAAATTATGATATGATATTATGATTAAAGATCAGAAATAATGTAACTAGTGCAAGTATCTTCCTAAAATCCTTTAAGTTAGCCAATGATGGCCTTTGTAGCTCTTCCTTTGTTTAAGTTAGCTCTGTTGCTAGCAGAAACTCTACAAATGAACTAATTCTATAAATGTCAGACATGGAGGATGGGACCTGCAGAGAAGGACTGTAATAACATAGCACTGATAAGAAATAGAATATTTGTCTTTGAAATGAACTCTGAACAAAAGGGGGAATTCAATTTAACAAGAAATGTGGTATATTGTTATTGTTCTAAACTCAAGCAGGCCATTTTTCCTTCTAAGCAAATTAACATGTTTTCACTTGCCTACAATAACAGCAAAGTCCTCATCCTGGTTAATGTACACATGCATCCTCTCATAGAGAGAAGAAATGGGTGATGGATGAAAACAATGTCCTGGCAATATGATCTCTAAGGTCTCTCTTATTATTATCCTTAGCAATCTCGTCGATTTCTCCCGGTAATGTAAGTACTATAGCCTACAGCTGTAAAACTAATATAGGTTACTGCAACAAGGCTGGGACTTGTGATGATGAATATTATGAGGTGATCTGCATTAATTGTGGGACATGTAGGCCTAAGGCTTATCCAAGTTCAGCGGATGGATAGTGAGAAGGAAAAAAATCAATCATGGCTACGAGGGTGTTCCTGCTACCTGACCTCTCCATCCACTGAGAACGCATTAAATCGATTACAGCCAGATTCCTGCACTGACAGTCGGCTCACCTCCACTCCCTTATCACCATGGTGATTACACACCCCTGTGACTTCAGACACCCAGACCCCACCCTAGTCCCAGATAACAGATTATGTTGCCGGATTGATTTGTAGCATCACACACAATTCCCCCTGGTCATTCAAGTATTTTTTTTCTTTTCTACTTAATCTTCATCAATCTATCCTTATCCAATTCTACCTGTCAATTAAATTCCCCAGGGCTATTCATTCTCATTTCAAGTGGCTGCTTGTTTGCCTGTAATCAAATAGTTTTACTTGAAATTTAATGCACCTGCAATTATTCAAAATAGGTGTTGCTGAACACCTTTTGCTGATGTACTCACTCCGAACTCGCATAGAAACACACAATGTAAGTGAATAAAGTGTGTGGATGTGCAAGATTGACAGGATAAGGAAAGACGGAAGGGAAAAGGGAAAAACAGCTTTGACAAAAGGTTAAACAAATCCAACTAATTTCTTAAGTTCTCTAACTTCATTTACACACTCACATTTAAGTGTATTGAAGGCCAGCTCATAAGATGTACGTTGCATCTCCTCATCTTTGACTTCAGGTAAGGAGAGCCCTCTTTCTTTGCCATAATTCACCAACCGGTGTGCAGCAGGCTTCTCCAGGTGGTTCTTCTGGAAGATGACTGACGCCAGCAGGTAGACTCTGTCTGGAAAGCCCAGCTGACCTTGGCCGGTGGTCTGGAGCTCTGGAGAAATAGCAGGGATGTCGTCGTCGTCGTCGTCGACTGGCTTCTCCAGAGGTGTTAGGTCCTTGCTCCCTGCAATCTGGGAGCCAGCCTTTTTTGTCTTGTACATGGAAGAGCGAAAAAGACGCCCTCCAATGTTTTTATTTTTTACCATCTTCTCAGAGTATGTTCTCACACCTGAAAACACACCATGAAATTCTTACTTTGGGGACTTAAATAATGCACAAACCATATACACAAGCTTCTAAGTTTGACACTTAAAACAACATTTGTGATTTGGGGTAATACAATTTACTTCACTTCACTTTACAGATGAAAGTAATTTATAAGAAAAATTGAGTTAAGTAACGTTAAGTTAAATAAGATATTTGTGATCAATGCCCATCCCTAAATATTATAGCAAAATGTCATCCAAATATGTAACTGTTAGCTAACGTTACACTTACAAGCTAATATTTATAGCCATGGTGTAAATTTAGATTTAACGCGTTACTAGTATATTTTCTTTAGGTTATATTATCTTTGCTTTGTTTAATTTAATATTAATTAATCTAACGTTAACCAGGTTGCAGGAAATTTGACTAATCGTTACCTAGCTAGCTAACTAACGTTAGTTAACTTTAGCTAACGTTAAATCACTTTGGTAAATATATTGTGACCTAACGTTAGGTTGACGTTAACTTAGTTATATTGAATTAAGCATAGCTAAAATGCAATTGGCTGTAAGTAACTAACTGAAGCACACAGTTAACGTTAGATAAAACTCGGATTCAGTCTAGAAACAAGTGAAATAGCAAACTTTAACGTTAGCTCGCTAGCTAACGTTAACACATTCTCGGAATGATTTGTTAAGTAACGTTAACGTTAAACTAGTTTACGGCATTGCTTTAACCAGGCTGACGTTACTGTCTGTTAGCAGCAGTCCTAAACTAGGAAACATGTCGGTGTAAATCACGTTACCTTATGAGAAGAGTGTCCTCTTTTCTCTCCTAAAAATATTGTACTCGTATCCGGGACTCTTCATATTTACCGGTGTAACGTTAAGTATGTAACGTCAACGGTACTTTAACGGCACTGCTGCAGGTCGTTCTGTTAACCTTGATTTGAAGCAAAGTTTTAACTGCCAATAAAGTCCCCACTATAAATCTGGGTCCGCTGTGAGGCGATGGGCGTCTCCACAGATGTTGACTGAAAACACCCTGCTTCTACCCTTGACTTGCTTTTCATTAATTTGAAAGGAATACTTTTAAGTCTTTAGGTATAACAGGGTAACGTTAGTCGTGTCTCCACTTAAAAACAAACTTTTCCAAATGTCTGTCAACATTGTGGAGCATTTTGGATTTGCGTGTTCCGTCACCATGGCAACCACATGCTAATTTCAAGGTCCTGTTCTTCACGGATCAAGAATTAATCTCCTTAACGCTGCAAGTCCTCTGTCTATCTGGTACATTGTAGCTAGGCCTTTTAAAGTTTTACAGAGCATTATGCCAAAGGAAAGCTAATGACAACACTGGTGGACAGTAGCCAAATAAACCTAATTCAGTTGTAGATGGCATGCAGCTGCTGTTTCAAAACTATAGGTAATATTAACTATCGATATGGAGAAAATTGTCTGCACATAAAATAATGTCAAATTGTAGGCCTAATTGTGATCATTCCATATTTGTTCCCAATAATCATGTCACATAATTTGTTACATAATTTGGTATATGTTGTACGTTTGTTTGCAGTTTTGTATATTTGAACTGAAACCTATTTCAGTTGTAAAGTGAAATTAAATCAAAGTTTTTATACTAAGTCCAGACACTTCAAATTTCTTTCCATAGAATCAGAGTCAGTGACCCTATTAAACTACTTAAACAATAGTGCAATGAAGGTAATTCTGTTTTTATTTTTCAAAATGATTTTGATTCAAATCTCTTCCTTGTATGAAAATAGAGATTATTGTGTAATTTAAGTATGATGTTAGTCAGAATCATGGTAAACAAAGTACTCAATCAATACCACAGTGTAAAAATAGTACAATTGAAATATCAAAAGAAAAATATAGCCTACTTAAAGTATGAAAAGTAAAAGTACTCATAATGCAAAATGGCCCCTCTTAGAATGGTATGTTATTATAGCCTTTTGTTTTATTATGATTGATGAATTACCATGTCAGCAGCATGTAAATGCTGTAGCTGGTTGTCAGTTTTAAACTGACCATATGTTTAAAAATCTTAAATCTGCAAAGAGAACTCCATATTGTGAAGTAATGAGAATAAAATAGCACAAAATGGGAACACTCATGTAAAGTTGAGTTGAGTAAAATTACGTAGTTCTGTTCCACCACTGGTTTGTCAGTGGTGAATATACTGTATCATCACAGTGATGTTCACATTCTCTTTGTAAATCTAAGTAGTGCTAGATAATGCTTCTCCATTTGCATTTGCAATTTTGTGAAGCACATGGTAATTTCCCCAGCAGTCTTTCCTTCAGTGCCTGAGCTGCTACGCCTGTCCAAATTACATGGTTCACACTTCTCCTGGTCTCCCATGGCGATTACAGCCTGCTGTGGCCCCTGTGACTCACTGAGCTCTAATGGAAAGCAATGCAGTCGGCTTCTCTCAGACAGAAAATGTAAGATATTCTAACTTATATCACATGCATCATGCTTCAGCATGAAAATCCCTTTGGAGAAAGAGGATAAAAACAGTGACTCCTCTGCCCATTTGATTTCTTCTAAACAGAGCCCACACTGGCGAGACTCAACAAAACAATCAACAGGCGTGCTGCTTGCTGCCCCAGTATTTTTTACTCACTAACTCACTTTCATATAGCCTCCGGATTTAATTATGGAATTGCAGTAAGGCATATTGTCTCTTGCCATTCAATAACATTGATGACTAATAATAATAATAACAATAATAATAATAATAATAAAACTAGACTATTAATCTTTTTTCACCTCTCAGTTGTGAAATGTTGTGAGTAGCTGATTAAAAAAAAGACAGTGGGAATAATTCTGAGGTGCAGATCTTGTGCACTCATGTTGCCACATGCAGCTTTCAAATTAAGCTCTGGGGCATCCACCACCCAAATGTAATGTGGGAAATGAGCGCCCTCTACTGTAAGATTAAGGTATTGAGATGAAAAATCTGGAAGAGATAATTGCTTAAAATCCAGTTTTCTTCAATATCATTCAGACTCCATTCTGCCTCTTCTGTTGATTGCATTCACATTCCCTACCTACTGTAGTGCGTCATTTTAAAAGAGGTATATAAAAATCTGTAGCAATACATAATGTAACATACATTTTATGAAAAAGAGTAGAAACTTGCACAGAAATGTAAATAAGTACAAGTGCCTCAAAACTCTACTTAAGTACAGTACTTGAATGGATGTAGTTTACTTTCTACCTCTGGTATCAACAATGCTAGGTTCCTTTCCTTCCGTATTGTTCTTTATTCTTTCATGTTCCTTTCACCTTGCACACACAAACACACATTGACTTGACTTTCCAAGTTTAAGGTATGGGTTTTTTGGAAGAGGGGGGTGTCAGAGTGTGCTCATTGTGTTACATAATTTATGCTCCATATTACCTTACATCCTCACTGCCCTGGCTGCGCTACAAACAAAGCTTGCTCATTAAATATTCACTGGATGATTTTGAACAGAGAAATGATTCTGTAGATCCGGAGGGTGCGCTGACGCTGGGTCTCTCAGCCCCAGGCGTCTAATTACACTGTAGTGAATAACACATGTGCTGTTTCTCCATTGGTCATATTTTAACTTAATAGAAGATCCGATTACATGTATTCAATGGTCAGATGATAAAGTACCTATAGTACCTACATATCAAAGCCATGATTGATGGAGATGGTAAAATGCTGAACATTTACAACATGCTATCAATAGAGGTGGTAAGGATTGTATAGGAAGAAAAGTAGCCAAAACGCATGGCAGGCAGCAGAAAACAATGATTTAACAAAAATGTGTTGTATCTAATGTCCCTTTCATTAAAAGTACTCTGCACTGCCTGCATATATTATCATAGTCTGGTCCATTTTGTTTGGTTTTAGATGACCAGAGAATGTAATGTTGATATAGGACAGTAAATTATCAATTAAGCAATCATGGGATTTACCTTTTTGTCACTGTTCAAAAACATGTGCATGTGCTATATATATATGTACATGGAAAAAAACAGTGAAAGCAAAGTAAAATGTTTCATTTCAAATCACTTTAATCTACACTGTTATTATTAATGATAAAGCAAAAGCTACAAAGTCCATATATTTTTCAATGTACATGTTTATAAAAAAACCTAAATAGTTTTATTTAAGCAAAAAGAGTTAATTGAGTTAAATATAAAGAAATCTGTAGCATCATGGTGCATTGCCAATGATGAGGATGCTCATGAGGAAGACCATGATGAAGAAGATCCACATGAAGAATCTGTCCATCACCTTAGCGATCTTCTTCCATTCTGCCCCTTTGGCGCATGTGGCCCTCTGCTCTCGGAAACAGTTGGCAATATATTCAACATTGCGCACCAGCTTGGTGTCCACACCAAGGAAGCCACTGCCGTGGCTGCAGAACACACAGGGGCCAAAGGTAACAGAGGGGCCTTGAGGTGGAGGCTTTTTGTCTTCAGGGCAGCAGGGGACCTTCTGGTCTTCTTTACAGCAGTCACCTGTTGGGATTTTCCCATTAGAGCCTTCATATTTCCCATGTGCAAAGCTGGAGATGTGGCTCCTCTCTTCTCTGGTGATGTGGTGCTGGGCTTTCACTCTGGGATGGTGTTGTGGCTTGGGGGTCTGAGGTCTGGGGTTTTTGCGACCGTGCCAGTCCTGTCGGCTACTGTGGCTCCCTGGGTTACCATTCGCATGAAACTGGGAGTTGAGGTGCTGGTGACAAATGTCATCCTGGAAGAAGTAAGAAGATGATGAAGAGGAGGAGGAGGAGGCAGAGGCACAGTTCTCACCCACCTCATAAACAAAGAAAATCTTGGACATGTAGTCAATGATGAGGACTTTTGCCCAGTGGGGGACTGGTTTGGCCTCTGGACCACAGAAGTGGATGTTCATGATGAAGATGGTAAGAGATGTGGAGGCCGTGACCATGGTCATAGTGGCAATATAGTACTTCCCTGTGTAACAGGAACAAAAACAACAACAAAAATAGGTACTTATTTGACTTATGTCTTGTGTTGTCTGTCGAAAGATTTCACTCAGATATAAAACCATACTAGCAGCGTTAAGGCTGTACTTACACAGACGCGATTGCAAGCCACTATAATACTTCTAAAGATGCTGTACATATTGGCTTTAACACAATCCTAAACAAACACACTCTTACCTATAAGGGGCACACTCTCAGATGGAGGCATGCTCTCAGCCACCATCAGCTGGAACACAGTGAGAGCCAGAAGAACGGTCACTCCGAGGGAAACCTTCTCCCCAGAGTCTGCAGGCAGGTAGAAACCCAGAGGAGCCAAGAAGGAGATGAGGAAGCAGGGGAGGAGGAGGTTGAAGATGTAAAAGGAGGAGCGGCGCTGCAGGAGCACTGTATAGGTGATGTCTGGATATGGGTCAGAGCAACAGCCGTACATGATGACGTTCTTGGTGGCCGGCATCCCGTGACACTCCCACTCCACATTTTCCACAAAGTCTGACAGGTCACCACTGTCCATGCCCATAATGATGTCTACCTGGAATTAGGGTAATGGATGAGTTGGTGTTGAGGAGGCATACAATCAGCTCCTCCCACTGACATTTCCCATGAAAAGATACATTTAGCAAATGCATATACACACTTATGTATGAACACAGAAAGAATGGCTCTAAACAATGAGTCTCAAGGCAAGAATATTTGTGTGTCTGATCTCTTTTTCAAGCTGGCCAGTCTCAGTTACCCTAGTGTATCATTTAACCGAGTCAACTGACCTGATAAATTTAGATGACACAGATCATCATCATCCTTGAGGATAAAAAGTGAGAATGGTCGCGCAGGTACAGGTTTTTCTACAAACCTGGTTGCCATTGTAGGTCCAGGAACCAAAAGTCAGGTTACATTCCTGGCTGTCAAAGGGGAAGTAGGAGACGTCCACTACACAGGAGCTCTTAGTGATGGCAGGAGCATCCCAGGTTAGCTCTCCATTGTAGCGCAGTCTCACGTTGGTGTCCATTGGCCCTGAGAAGTCATCGTCAGCTCTGGAGGAGGAGAAAAATTTGACACAAATGTGTTATTTGGTTAAATGGTGAATATTGTATGCTTTTGAGACTGAGTTACCTGTGTATTAAACACACATTTACAGTCTAATATGAGCCAATACAAAAGGCTTGCAATATAACCCACACTAAAAAGTTGATTCTACACACTGTGATCTCTGATCCATTTATTGCAGGGTTTTTGTAATGGACTCCATTAACCCCTAATAAACTAATAATTCATAACATACAGCGTTTGTGCATTGTATATATTATATGATTATGGATAATTAAATATAGATTAATTACAAAACTTTACTACATATTCTATGACATAATATGCAAAACTGGTGTCCTGAACACAACATATAGTTTATGTATAACGGTATGACTTCTGTTTGACAGTGGCTGTGATCATGTAAAAATGCTTATAAAAAACATTTACCTACATATGCTGCATATTTCTAATAAATGTTTAGGCTGACCTAATTTTAGTTGAATCCTTTACTCGTTACTTGTTGTTACTTGGGTTAATCTACTTAAATTTGTGTTGACTACTGCACTTACTCTGCAGTCATATCATTTAAGATAATTACAATAAAAGTATAATGATAACCTTACAATTATTGAGATTATTAGTGACGCCCTATTACAATGAGGGTTTGATGAAAACTGCACCTGTGTGTGTGTGTGTGTGTGTGTGTGTGTGTGTGTGTGTGTGTGTGTGTGTGTGTGTGTGTGTGTGTGTGCGTGTGCGTGTGTGTGTGTGTGTGTGTGTGTGACGTACGGGCGTACTTGTTATAGAGAACGAGGTCTGGCCTCCACACAAGGCTGCTGGGGATGTGGATCACCTCCAGCCCGTCATAGTCCTCTTTATCCCACTTCAGGTAGGCATCATGCCACGTCTGCCTGATCCACAGGTAAGCAATCAGCACCTGGTTCCTCTCATCCTTCTCACATACACACACACACACACACACACACACGCAAACACACAATCACACAAATGAGGACACCCACATACCTACATACAAACAATGGATCGATACTAACAGCAGCTAAAAGAGGGATCCTCTTGGTCTCCATTTCATTTCTCTGTTGCTCACTAACTCTCTATGAGCATTACGAGGGGTTCAGATTATCGCTACAGCTGAAATCCAGACCTGTCTGTCAATATCAGGTGGATGAGCAGAGGTGCTTGATGACGGGGGTGGGTGGGGGTGGTCTTGGTATCACTGCCAGAGCCTTACTGAAGCGATCCAATGAAAACATAAACGCTTTGGGTAATAGGACACTCCAACACAAACACTTATTCGTTCTCTGGCCATTCACTCCTCGCTTCCCAAACATTAGTAAAACTATCAGGCCTACATTAAGTAGGAGAGCTGTGTTCTCTCTCTTTTCAAGCACACACACCCAAACACATGTGCACAACACAAGTGCTAATTCACTGTGGGCTGACACAGCAATGAACCTGAACAGGAACCTGAGCCAGCTGAGTAACAGTGAGCCTGGCCTGTACAGTAGGAGGTCATTCATAAACATCCGCGTCTCCAAACTCATCCTTCGGTGACCATCGTCCTAGTAATGATAAAAATTGTAAAAATGTAATCCAAATTCAACATATTCATGTTTTGGCTCTAGGTTGAGTGTAGCTATGGTGTAATCATCAGGGCTACTACTGTAGGTAGTTTTATTGTAAGCAGGGGTGCAGTGTGACTAATTGATTGTCCAAGAAATGTTATGTTGACTTTATTGATTAATACATTGATTATTTATTGATTTGTTATGATGTTGTAATGAGGAATGAGCTCTTAGTAATGGCTGAAATAGTCACACGTTAGCCATCAAAATAATATTCAAAAGTCAGAAAATCAAGTTAAAAAAAATTTTTTTTTTGATAATTGATATCTTACCATAATATTCAGTACATATAATTAGAACTTAAGAATTTAGATTTGAGGATCTTGCCGATAAGCTAGTACCCACCATGTCTTTGATCTGAGAGAGGGTGATCTGTAAGGTGACATTGAGGGCTCTGTCTGTGTCCTCGACAGGCCGCAGAGCGCTGGAATAATTCTCCATCAAATCATTCAGAAGCTTGTGGGCATAGTGACCCTGAGCCGAGTGAGCCACTGTAGGGGGAAAGATGGGGTCATCAGTCATTCTCAAGTTATTGACAAAAAAACAGTGCTTTTTAATGTAGTTTTTTTGTACCAATACTGAGATAGAAATGATTCTGTTGTCGGTACTGGCACCACTATGAAGACCATGAAACACTTAAACAGTATTTTCCTTCACATTATTCATTAAACCGTCCATGTTTAGGCCATACATTTATGATGACTAAATATTTTTTTATTATGTAAGACTATTGTATGAATCATTACTTCGTTTATCTTGGGCAATTTCAGTCCCTCTTAGTGAATCGTAAGGAGAAAGCCCAACAAATGGTTTTGAAACTTGTTTTAAATGGGGTTTAGGCCTTTACAGTATAATCAAAATATTGGTACATTAGCAAAAAACAAACGTATACACTTTACATAAGGTTTCTTAGATTGTTTGGTAAAATGGTTTCGAAACCCACATAAAAAAAATAAATGTCGACGTCAACTGCTATCAATTTGTAAGGCACAACGGTTTGTGCGTAATTACGCACACAGCAGGGGAATCATTTACAACTGTTAAACCTCATGCGTTCCTTTCTTAACAAGTTAAAGACAGCACACTCTCTTTAATTAACAAAGGCACATAGATCATTTCTCTGCAAGCATGAGCGTCTGACTCACCTTCAGGAAGCAGAATCGCCAGACAGATTATTGGAATCATCGTGGGCATTTATTAACACCTCCAAGAAGAAATAAAAGGTAACTGCGACTAGCGATCTAACGGCCCTTTGGTGTCATCCCCTAACAGGCCTACATGGTGCCCGTTCAACCCCAGTTGAACTCATTTGCAGATAGCAGGGCACCGTTTCATCTGGTCGTCCTCGCGGTCAGATAGGTTCCTGCTTGGCAGGGGAGGCAGCATGTCTACTGACTGAGACACGGAATAAAACTCCGGCTATCACATAGCAGCAGAAACAGGATGCCCACGAATCATCGCCTCACCACACACTGGGCTATTCAGCTGTCAATCAAACGCCTGCAGCCAGGTGAGCTGCTGGCCTGCTCCTACAACATACTGCCAACACCAGCATGGAGGTATGGAGGAGAAAAGACGGGAAAACCAATCACTCAATACAAACAATCAAGTGGTGTATAATTAATATTATGGCTAGTTCTTTGGATGTGGACAACACAATGTCATGATTGTTAGTTGTAAAGTAACACATAAAATGATGGGACAGATTTTCATCTCTAGCCAACTTGGTTTACTTTCTGCAAGTTCTCTTTTCTACATTAAAATGCAAATAATATTTTTTATTTAAAGTTAAACTAATCTGAATGTGTTATCGTTTTTGTTGAAGACGCACCACAGCAAGGTCAATTAGAACCAGTCTGAAAAAAACTATCATGTAAATATGTATTAATTAATCAGAGAAAATCAGCAATTGTAAACATTTTAGATCTGGTAACTTGTGATGGCCACATTATTTTTCACATTTTACAGACTGAAGACGACTATACTGATTACAAGCAAAACATTATCAGAAGATAATTGATATTTTTACGACAGGTTGGAATAATAATTGGGACCTTGGTTACATAAAACGCTAATAGAAACGCTATATTTCATTGCTCTGCGAGTATTTATAGATTCTCTAGTGAAGAGGAGTGCCAAGGAAGCTATCCTAAAATTATTAGTTTACACTGGACATACTGCCCTACAGCAAAGCTATACAAAATATTAATCTAATTCTGAGTTTAAAGTCAGAATTCTGACTTTTTTTTCTCAGAATACTCACTTTAAACTCAGAACTCAAATACATTTTTCACAATCGTCACCCTAATCCTGTGCCCTAATCCTCCTCCGTATCTTACAGTTGTGCCATTATAAACTATTAAAAAAAAAAGGCAACTATAACCTCACTGTTACATCACAGACACTTTATTTCCCAACAGCAATACTGTGGGAGTTTTATTTTCCAATGTGTCTAAACATAAAAATGAATAGCATGTCTGGAACAAGGTTTATCCAGGGAGGTATGCTGTGGTGAAGTCAGGAACCTTTAACACTTTAATAATGCAACAAGTCAATTTATTTGGTGTGCATTTTAATAGTACAGAGAGTGTTTTTGAGTGCCATTAGAGCCAGGAAGCATGCTCTTTTTTCAGCCCTATGCTGTACAGTCCTCTCTGCTCTGGGATGCTTGTAGGAGTTCCAGATAGTAGGAGAGATATGCCAGCATCCAGTGGAAGGATACAAAATGAGCTTTTGTCACAAGGGATGCCTGGGAAACCCGAGGCTGGTTTACTGTGCAGCAGGTGCAGTACGTACAGTTGAATCCACTTTAATATTGTCACTGGAGGTCCTTCGAAGGACCACAACATACTGCTGTTGATTAGCAGACATAAACACATCAATGGCAGCTTTTCTACTGTTCGGTGCGAGTATGCAGACTAAAATGCAGCGTTCCGATTATTGCCAGGGATTCTTGGGAGAGATATAGCATGGCACAACATGCCACCAGGCAGGCCATCTGTTATTGTGCTCAGCATGCCTCACTACAAGCAAGGTGATCTGAACATTATGATAAGTGCCTGTATCACTTCCTTGTTGACGCTCCAAATGCACTAACAAATGAGCTTCCTCAAGCAGGAACTTTAAGCCACAGCAGTGCACTGTACAAGTCCAAAGTAGTACTGTACAGAAAAGGCAATTATACATAATCCATTTGCCAGTTCTTCTGCATGCACATTCTTCATCTAAATTGGCTTGCTTGCTCCATTTTCACTGGCAATGTAATTCCCTGTAGGTTCAATTTCTGTTGGTCTTGTAAATTTAGTGCCTCACCCTAGTTTTTATTCAAATGTATGCACAGCCAAACAATTTTATTAACATGTTGGATCCTAAACACAAATGAACATACAGTAAACAGTTTTATTCTATTTATCAATATTGTGACTGAGTTTAAATGTTTAATAAACTGACTGTGATGTACTGATTGAACATTGTTGCCAGGTAGTTTCTTGTTTTCTAGGTGGACAATTATTCCAGTTAAGAAAAGTCACATAGCTCAGCAAAGACATGTCACAGAAAGGACACATTGTGGATTAATTTACACAGACTTTAATATCTTTATTTACAGATGAATCATTTTGACATTTTTTATCTGTTGGCGTAGTTAAGATGATGCAATATTTTTCAAACTCATTTGTGACAGGTTGTGTTACTGCTCAACATGCCTTTCTTGTTCGTTTTGTTTTCTTTCAGTTTAAAAACAAGAATCCAAATGTATTCCTGCAGGACGCCAAAATCAAATAAAACTTTTAAAAAATGTGAGGAAAGGGACAGGTGACGTAAGCAATGTCAAGAACAGGTGTGGGGATACGAGCTGGGGTCTGCTGCAGGAGGTTTGGATTCAGACAGTTGAAGTGTGTGGGGGCGGGGGGAGGGGACGTGGCATGAAAAATGAGTATGGCTACTGTGTGAACACCTCGGTGACACTTTATGAGCTGGTTTCCAGAACAGGGAATAAGCCTCGTTCGATACGATGTCTGTATAACTCCATGTTTGATACCCGGTGCACTATATTCACTTTACCACAATTTTATTCAATGGTCCATATTTTAAGTGAAAATGTTGTAGTGCCCTCAAAACCTTCCACTGATGGCACAAGATAATGATTCAGAAGGGTCCCAACATTTTAGTATACTACTAAATATAGAGTACCTGATCCCATTATAGAGTACGCCCAAACTGTTCATTGTGTAGGAGTGAGATGAGTAAAGGAAGTGATGTTGGACACGGTGCAAAGATATTACAAAATAGATATCGATTAAAATTAGTTAGTCTCGGACTCGATCCCTGTTGAGAAAACCGGCCCATAAGTGTATAAAAATCATGACCAGGACCAAAAGAGTCTAGTTGAATGGCTTGACCTGCTCCTACAAAATGGTTTTCACAGATGAAAGTAAATGCACTGCATAGGCAAGGATAAGCCGCTGCCAGCCGCCTCTAGGATACAGCCAGAAAAAGCTGGGAGAGTGGCAGGCGTGGGCGGGGTCTTAAGTCTTAGCATTTGCTTTAAAGTGGGTGAAGACGTGGTTGAACTTCTGATTGTAGCACTGAGTGGAATGTTGAATGAACTTAAAGAAACCAGAGATAAGAGCTCACAGAGCGACTGATTGAAGTGTGGTACAGCAGAGGTGATGAGCCGGAAGGAGAGATGCCACACAGAGGGGATAAAGGGATGGATGGAGAAGAGGGGAAGAGTGGAGGTGAGGAATCCACTGTGAAACAGAGGATGCAATGGGGGCAAAGACGCCTTGAGACAGCAGGAATTTGGAGGAGAGAGGGTGTTTGTGTGTGAGGAAGAGAGGGAGACGGGGATAAAGATCAAGAGGAAGATGGAGAGGGTGTCAAGATTCAGTTACTGAGCAGTAGCTCTGTCGCTGTCTCCACGTCCCAGGATTTCGACGACAACGCCACTATTACTGCATTCTAGGGAAGAAAAACAAAAAAACATTTCGAACATTTAGGGTTTTATTCTGCGGCAGAATTCAGCAGTGCAATGCACAGTAGGGGTGGGAAAAAAGTAGAGCGATACTTACTTTTTCAAAGCCCATGGCACAGAGTTTGTCTATTTTGCGTGTGTACTCCGGACTGGAGACGGGAGCGCCTGCATAGACATGAGACCAGAGCCTCGCTGTCTGTTTAAACATCTCTGGGTTCTGCTTGTACTGTGCGATGAACAAATGAAAAACAGTAAGCTTGTGTAAAAGGGGATCAGCACACCACCTTCAACTGAAACTTTGTGCTTTTCTACTTAGTTTAGATCCCCAGCACATATGCGAGCAGAAGAGTAGTGCACTTCTGATCCATCTATACCATTTTGTATGTGTGGCTTCACAACAGATTGCCAATAATACAATGTATCTGCAAGAGTTTGAGGCTGCTGAGACATTCAGAGCCAGAAGAACTAGCAGAGCTGCAGTCTGCCAGACAGTCATTTCTGCCCAGTGCTGCCCAGCAGCCTGTTTCCTTGCTGTGTTGCATTTTGTCAAATGTAATGCAGGTGTAGATTTTCCATCATCATACACTATTAGCATTTAAACTGTTAATAAACAAAAACAGTGTTAGATAAAAGTTTTGGACCTGAAAGGGTCATTATGCACAACAGTTGGAAAATTGTTACTGTCAAATATTCATGCTGTGTTTTCAGTGCAGCTATAACACAATCTTAGGTGCAACACCTTCCGAACCACCAACACAACTCATACTAAACTAAATATTTTCTAACTTCATTTCACTCCTTCATGCGAGTTTCATTGGAATGTGGGTTTCTAAGCGATACATAGATGATGTTACAACATGACACAAGGATTAGTGATAGTATGTAGGTGTTAAAATGTGTTTAATAGAGTAGCATAATCTTTTCAATAAGAAAAGCAGGCGAAGGGTAAACAGCTCACTGCCTACACATGATATTTCACAACAGTTTACTTTACTAGCACTGCACTGAATATAACTTAACGTTGTAACAATTTAACAACAGCACAGAAAGAAGCATAATGCATCCACCCATATATAAGGTAATTTAAGGTAACAATCCAGGGTCATACACAGATGAATCTGACATATCTGAACAAACAACGTAGCAAAACACAATAGATTCAAGGGCACTTCCATATTTTCCAGAGCTACGGAGTGTCCCAAAGAAATCATATTTGTATTCATAGTTAAGCATTTGAAATGTATAACACTTAGTACATGTACACAAGGGTGTGCCAAGTAGATGATGGGATCTGTTCAACAGTCATTTAGCAAAAAAATACAATTGTCACCCTAATCTACGAAATTCAAAACACACAACACCATGAAAAATAAGCAATTGTTCCTTGGGAGAGGAATTCATGTACACCTATTTTTCATGGAAACCTGTCCATAAGAGTTTGATATATCCAGATGTGTGAGGTGCATATCATGATCAATGTGACAACTAGACATTACGTCCAGTGTAAAACAGCTGGCGGACCATTTCTATTGCAGATGAAACTACCAAAATGCCTTTACACACTACTCATAAAAATGAGCATATCTCAATAAGAAAATAAATGTACATAGCTCAAATAACTTATGGAGTATTAAGGAATATTTTGTTCATGTTTCTACATTTAGAAATCTTCTGGATCAATATGTTTGTGCTTTTATTTAATAAGAATTGATGAAAACACGTCCAATTTTTTATTTTATTTATGACACAATTTAAATACTTTGGATTCATTATTATTGTAACTGTCTGAGGGACAGTGTTGCTGAGATTTCATGTTTAGTCTATATTTTTGATAATTTCATTAGTGTTTGAATTCATACAGTATGTGGATGTTTAATCTAAAATTGTACTAAATATTTTACCTTAAAAATGTTTTTGTTTAAATGTTGTTGTTCTTTAATACAAATGCCATTTTTGATGTTGAGGTCAAAAGGTCAAATGACCAGAGTTTAGCGAAGGCCACACCTGTTGCATTGTGGGTGAAAGGAATACACAGAGCCAACGTGGCTGCAGAGGAAAAATGTACGGCCTCAAACAAAGATTTTGCACGGTCCAAGAGGCGCACGCGGCAATTGTGCTTTTGTATTTCAGCCCTGTCATATTTGTGTTTAATACTTATTGTAATTTCTTTGCATTCAACGCACTTTCTGTACTGTTGTGACGCTAACATTGTGGGGCCCGACTAGTTAAGGAAACGTGCTTAAGAGACGGCTGAAAGAAGTATATTTGACTCATTGTATTTTATGTGTTTATTTTTTTTTTTTCTTTTTCACTGTCTTACAACGAAAATGTGGAAATAAATTATCAAAGGACATCTGTATAATGTGTGGCCTTATTTAATTGGACCAGTGTAATTACAATTATTGTCTATTGACTTACATGACCTTTTAGCTGATGTTAGGGATATGAAGCATTTGAAGATATTCCAAGATATGACATCACAATAAGGAAACATACCAATGTAGGCACTGGTGAACCAATTATATTGGAAAAAATTCAAAGGGTTAAGGCAAAAATGTATCTTACACACTATCAAAATAAGTTGAGAACTCCTGGTGTAATTAGGTCAGAAAGCTGTATCAGCTAACTGTAACTGAAGCCTTTGACAAGCAAAGAACATTTGAGCCATTTCACAATAACCAAATTCCTAGAAGATATCTAGTGTCAGATGGAAGTGAGTACAATACTATAGGGATATGTTGCTCTGCTTGAAAAGTTAGAAATACATATCCACAGTAAATTTGTTAAACAAAAGTGAAAGCATAAATACACATGCACACCCACCTGATTGGCTACCACGGCATCCTGTGGATCATCTGGTTCTGCGGCTGCCAATAAGGCTTGTAGTGACAGGAGGACTGTCCTCAGTGTCATAGCTGCTGCCCTGAAAGAACATAGACGAGAATGTTTAGTGCAACACCAAAATAAGGTCAACTTTCCTCATGGACTTCAACAGATGTGTTTTCCCAAAAGTTTGTATAACTGCATGGGAGTGGTGGAGGAATATTTTCAATACTTGACATGATCGTGGACCAGCTGGTAAATACCTTTGATCTCAGTGTGCCTGAACACTTATTGGGTTTAAAAAAAACAAACACTAATGCTTTCCACATCTTATCTATTTGGCTTTGTTGCACCTATGTTTTATATTGTATCAATGTTAGGGTTGAACGATATTGACAACATTTGATATTGCAATATCGATTATGAATATTGCGATATCGATATTATTTCAATATTTTCAACATGTAAATTTACAAAAGTTACGGGAAAACGCATCAAAATAGATTCATAACAAATTAAACAAGTTCTTATAACACAAGGTTTATTTCAACTGACGGTCATATTGGATAGGTACAACATGAATAAATAAATAAATAAATAAATAAATAAGGACCATGTCTACAGAACAGGACATGTTTTACTGGTTGTACAGTATAAAATATATAAATAAAGAGAACAGGACAAAACTTGTCTTTCGCTTCTCTGATTCGTTCCGTTTTGTTATCTCTATCTATTTCTTCACTTACACTGACTGTCGAAATATGCACACACGTGGTACACTCCATCGGGTTTGTCACGTAGTGGACCCGTGCGCTGACGTGCACTAACGTGGTAACTGGCCAATGAAACATGGTCATTATAGCGTTTCAAGCGGGCTCTAAATCGAACACAACTAAGCCACACAGCCAATGGACGGGACACAGCGCTCCACAAAATAAACAAAATATTGGATACATATTGCGACACTTTCGATATAATATTGCGCAACGTGATATTGCAATAACGATATTGAGTCGATATATCATGCACCCCTAATCAATGTATTATAATATGTAAGAGATTGGATCAGTTCATATTGGGGCTATTTGTATAGTTTTAAAGTTGACATTATTGACAACAAGATTGTGTTATTATTTAACTGTTGACAGGGGTTGGGCATTAGAACACAACCTAGTATGGTAAACCCTGTCTTACATGACTAGAAAAGTATTTCATGATGGAGGTGTAATGGATTAAGAATGTAAGGAATGCTGGCGCACATTCACTTACCACTGGTCTTTGAGAATGTCCAGACATATTGCACCTGTGACTGAGCTGATGTTGGGATGCCAGATCTTCGTGATAAACCGCACCTGAGAGATTAAATAAAAATGTGGGCAAAGAAAATCATTTGCAGATTAGCACACTTAATGGAAAATTGCTGAAGCCATGCATGTTTATCAGTAACAATAACAGTAATAATGAATCCCTACCTTGGGTGGATTGAATGGATACGTCTCTGGAATTTTAATTTCTAGTTGATATCTACCCCCTGTAATAAAATGAGAGGTATCCCAATTATTCAACAATCACTGTTCAAGAATGCAATAAAATGGTAACCGTTAAGATGCATATAGCTTTGGTTTACATGATTAGGGATTAAAAGCCTCTTGCAATAGTTAGTTGGTGAGGCCTTCTCAAAAATAAAATCGTTGTCAGTGACGCCCAATATCACAACGAATTTGTCCAACCATGCATACAGGTTAGCTGTGTATCTAAATGAGCCCACCTTCATATGGTGTGTCAGGTGGCCCTGCTATCTCCCCTTTAAGTTCTGTGAAGTTCTCATCCACCAGATCCACCTTTATCTGGTTTTTGCTCGTCTGAAAGAGTGAAAAGTTAAAGAAGCATTATAACTTCAGCAGACAGGCAGACTGCAAAGCGTTAAGATAACTTGCTGTCAAATTCAAACTTGCCGATGCAGCAGAAGTTGACACCCCCCCGCAGCATTAGCCAAAGTTGACCTCAACTTGTTGCACACATCTTACGGATCTACATATAATACGCCCTCTAACGTAAGTTGAGACGAATATATGCAGATCCAGGAGGACAAATGTGAGAGGAAACCTTTACACGCGGATCATCACACCATTCTATCTTTTCTAACACAACTAGCTTGGTCCCCATAGAAGGCATGGTAAGCTAGCCAGATACGTTAGCAACATAACCTCGACACTCAATTATTTCCGGTAATGCTTCTATAACATGATAAACCGCTTGCTAACAACAGTAACGTCCTTCGCTTTAACTTCAACACAGTGGCATACTAACAGCTAGCGCTAGTAACGTTAGCTATTAGTAAAGCCGGATGCACTGCCGTGTCTGATACAGGTAACGTTAGCTAAAGCTAGCAGCTGACAGCCAGCGACGCGTCACTCACATTCAGCCTCGTAGTCAAAGAAATAAACAAGGAAAGCAGTAGCATTAACTGGCAAACTTGACAACCAACCTCTTCACTTTTGAGCACCTCCTTGAATTCCCGTTTTATCCTCTGAACTGCGATGTTGGCCATGGTTCCCCCGTGTTCCCGTCCGGTTGGGGCCTCGTCGCCGTCCGACCTGACTAACGTTAGCTAGCTTGTTCTGCCTTCAGTAGCTCTGCACTTTATGGATACAACCTCAAACAAACAGCTGCAACGTTGTTCGCCGAAGGCGCCGTCAGTCCCGGTTATCAATGTGATGTTGTAATTCGTTAAAAATGATCAACGTGTATCTATCAAATCAAATGTGTAACAACTCAATGGTTGATTGTACTGAAAACATTTTAATACCAAACTGCATGCAGTCTGGAGGAGAGGGCATCACGTGATCTGTATTGCCATCCTGTACGCATTCTCCCATTGGTTGATCTGTGAATGATGAATAATTTACCATTGCTATTATTGTTGTTGTTTTTGTTATTTAGATATTTTAAATTATATATATATATATATTAAAGTATATGATGGAAAAGACATGATTGGAAAGACAAGGTCAGTGGGCCATTTTAGATTACTTTTTAATGCAAAATAAAAGTGATCTCAGAACAAACCTAAACAGGGTTTCACATCGGAAAGCGGCTAGCAGACTACATATGCCTTCTAATATGTATATGTCCATGCCCTAGGAAAGTTCACTCAATATTTGTGAGCATGAGGTACTCGCTCTCAAAACCATAAACCAGAGAAGTAAGTAAAAAAAAAAAATAATTATAATTATATATATATATATATATATATATATATATATATATATATATATATATATATATATATGGATTTTGAAAACAGGCATAGTTCCCCTTTAAGTTAGGCAACACTGTTCCGATAAGCAGTTTTCAAGTCTAAAGTACAGTACGTATCACATGAAGTGAACATGAAGAGGCCGTTGTTTTCCATTACTGCAACAAGCCCCTCTTTTTTCATCTGATGATCCCAGTCAAACCTGTGTGCCTGTCCCACATATACAGTACACTTTATACAAATCAAAGGTATATGCTTTTGAAGGCAGATAAGGACAAATATACCTTAAGTTAAAATGAAATCCTTTCCTCTTAAGTTACCAGAAAATCGTCAGAGAAGCACTTGAGAAGAACAATTAAAGATACTTTTTGGTATTTTCCCTATTTTTTTTAAAACAAAAGACAGATCTGTGCTTCACATTGTTTCATCAGAGCTGCGGTCTGTGACACTAGGGGGCGTCATTGTCCCGTGGAGATTCACACAGTCTGTGTCAAACCGTAAACATCATTTCAGGTATTTGATTAAATTGGATATACCACTTGAAAATACTTATTTTTTTAAACTTTGTACATTGGACAATAAAATCTGAAATGAACGTATTGTACATCTGTAAAATATATGAAAGTTGAATTTTAGTCTGATCTACATAATATAATCATCACTGACTTTTCTGACTTCATTACATTACTATAATCATGGCATTGACTAAATGTATCCATAATGGAGGTCATAGGTCAGCAATAAGGTAAAGCATTTCTTGTCCTTTATAGAGCTCACACAATCAATTATCCACTTATGTAAAAGAACATGTGAGCCAGCCAGACGTTTTGGCACTCAGTGAATCTGTTGATCTCATGGTCATTTAACTGTAGAAACATACGAACAAAATAGCTTTAACAATTACAGTATTACAGTAAAATGGACAGAGACACTTTCTCTTGACACAAGCATTATTGGACCAGATTTTAGATCATTGCTCTTCTCTGTCAATGAGCCACACACAGTTTGTCTGCTACACATTACAGAGTCAATGTCTCTACAGTTAGCACTTAACAGGTGGACATAAGCATACAGGGACTCCTTCCCTTCTTCTCCTCCTGTTCACCCCCCTTCCTCTGCCTCTTGTTTGGTTTCTCTTGGTGATGATGAAAAAGATGACAAGTGCTGCCAACATAACACCTGTTAATAGGATGCTACCTCCGAAGACCAACACCGCTTTGTTCTCGAACATCCATGCACATACAGAGCAAGGTCCATGCAGCTCATTTAACCTGCAGGTCTGCATGGTGTTATCCTCAGGGAAACCGCCATGAGTGATGATTTCTTTGTAGACAGCGATGGAGGCTTTGGCTTTGGATTGGTGGTGGGTCGTGGTAAAGAGGCCAAACTGGGGAGCATGTTGATCTTGCAGTTTCCATACATAGAAGCCCTGCAGGTTGACTCCATCTAATTGGTGAGCTGGAAACAAATAGAATAAAGGAAAAAAGGTGAGATATAAATCACTCAACGACTCTCAAATTCCTCCTCCTGTTTGAGCATTATGAATAACCCAGATATACTGTATTTTACATTTAAAAAAAAAACTGTTATGAGTATATTTCCAGTGGTTAAACCATGAAAACAACACAAATACAGGTGAGCTAAGGGCCATAAAGGGCACAGTATGAACACAACGCTGATCAACACCATTGCTGTACTGTTCTCTCCCCTCCTCTCTGTTTTTATGATCTTCATGCTTTCTCAAACAAATCTAGGTTTTATAGCAGAAAGCAATATAGTCATAAAACCAGTATTGCCTGTGAATCTGTGCATATGTCGCAACATCCTGAACACTGCAAATGGCCATTTTGTTCCTACTAAAAATGATGACGCAAAACATTCTGGATCGAAGAGGAACATTACTGAAGGACATGTAGGATCTGAAATGCATGTCCCACCTTTAAAGGCCTCCTGCAGATAACTCCTGAGAAAGTGTTGCCTGAGTTTGTCGTCCACAGGAGCCGGGTCATCAACTCCACTGGCTGTGACAATGATAGGCAGAGCCCCTCCATATCTCTGGCTCACCCAGTTTAGTATCTTCCGCAGGCCCCAGGGTACAACAGCCTGCCCCATACTAGAGGACGGCCAAGTGGGATCAGAAAGGATCAGACAGCCATGATCAGTCTGCTGAAAATTGGTCTGCGTATAGGGATATGGAGAGACCAAGCGAGTGGTAAAATGGTTCAGTGCGATAAAACTCAAAGTCCCTCTCAGCTCCTCCCTCTCAGTCTCAGTAAAGCTAGGAAGAGGGGATTCGGGGAGGCCCATTACTCGAGCTCTCTCCTCCAGGTAAGCCTTCATTTCTTGTGGATAGTCCCCCTTGCTATGCTTCTCCTCATATCTAGTCCCAAGCAATGGGTCTAAGAAGCGGCCTAGTTCAAACAAAAGGAATCTCTGTGCTGCTGCCTTATGTGAGTCCAGGAAGGGGTTTGCAGGTTTGGCCCAGTCGGCATGTAATGCGAGTGATACCAGTGCTCTCTGTTGACTAGAGTGTTCCCTCTCGTACAGCCTCCAGGCTTTTGCGTGAGCCAGAAGAAGGTTATGAGCTGCCTGATGCTTCTCTTTCCCACTGGAATAAATATCTGCCAGCCTGTTTGGCTCATTGACGGTGATCCAGTATGGAACCCAGGACCCCAGCTGCTTGTAACACAGTGCTGCATATTCTTGAAAGGCCTCCACTGTGCTGTAGTTGAGCCAACCACCAGAGGCATGCAGTTGCCCAGGTAGGCCCAGATTTGAAGCTCTGTGTGTGGGGTAGTAGAGAATAACGACGGCCTCTAGGTCCAGCTTCTTGAGCTCGGTCAGGACACAGCGGTAGTACCTTTTGGATGTAATAACAATGTAAAAAAAACTGAATTATGGAATCAGGAGTTAATGTTTGTAGACAGAAAGAGAGACTAAGTCAGATATCATCTTTAAATGTATATGAATATTGTGTGGAGCAGGTTATGTCATAGTTTTGAATAGAATTGCACTGAATTGAAATGAATTACACTGGGTCGAATTTGGGAAGACTGAAATAGTGACAGTCCATTTTTTTGGTGTGTTTGTGTATTTCTACCTCAGAGCTTCAGTGTTCACATTAGAGAGGTCTCCCTGGGGTAAAATTAGGGACCAGTTTAGGGCGAAGCGGTAATGAGATGCCCCAGTGGACGCAAACAGGCGAAGATGACTTTGAATGGCCAAGTAGTCGGTGCACTGGGCTCGTCTGGTGTGGATCTTTACCCCTGGGACTGGACGCAATGATCCGTCTCCTGTCAGGTTCCAGCTGTACAAATGGGGGTCAGTAAACTGTGGCGAGAAAGGGTAGAAGTGGACCTACAATAACAAAAGAGACATAAAAGAATATTAGGGTAAATATAGCCATCAATTTAACATTATTTGCTGTAAAATCCATCATGCCTTCTCAGATTATCTCTCTTCTTACCTGTAAAGTTGAGTCAGCAATACCCCAGTGAAATTTGCAGGGGAAACGGCCTCTGATCTCTCTTGAGGTTTCAAAACTGGGGAAACCATTGTCAGTGACTACACGTCTGTAGTACTGAGCAGTGGTCTTGGGGGTCCTGGGTCGGTTTGGTTTGCTGAAGTCGATGTAGAAAAGGCCTCGCCTAACAGTAAAACCATAATTCCACTCAAATCCATCCACCAGTGACCAGGCGGAGTAGCCAAACACCTGCACACCATCAAACTTGATAGCTGTAAAAATAAAAAATTTTAAAAAATTTTAAAAACTCACAGCATTAAAAGTCATCTTCTCTTTTTTTGCACAAAGATTTTTATTTTGTTTACATTTTTAAATGTTTTCTTTCCACTTTTCTCGTACCTTGCAGGACCTGGTTGATAAACCTCTTCATTAGGTAAATGGCCACTGTGTCCTCCTTTCCCACGCTGGCTTCAGAAAACCAGCTTCCCTCAGTCACCAGCACCATCGGGTCCCCGTACTCCAGCTTTATCCAGCCCAGAACGCGCCTCAGGTCTGGGGTCACAGTCTGCCCATACTGGACCAGGCCCTGGCCCATACGGAGGTTGTTAGGCCCAAAGGAAAGAGCGAAAAAGTCAGCTGTTGTCTGCACCCACAGCCTCTCCTCAGGGGAAAATGTGGGCAATAGGCCCCCATGCTTGATTTTTAAAGAGACTGGATAGTCTCCATCCCCAAAGATGGGGTTGGCAAACCAGCCAAGGACAGCCTCTATTGACTGCTGGCAAAGCTCAACATTAGCAGTTGTGGCTTGGCCTCTTTGTGGCTCAACCCAGTGGGATCCCAAAACAATGGATACTTTACCCTTCTGAGCTGCACGGTAGTGGGTGTTGTAGGTGTGCCATGCTTTGGCGTGTGCCTGAAAAATCACAGCAGACGCATTATTATGATGCATTCTGCTGTAGTCTACTACACAATCACAATAGTACAATAGGCCTTTTTCATGTAAGACATTTTGACATGCCACAGTAGGAAAAGCACAGGTTTAAATAATAAAATGAATAATGGTTGTATTCCATTTAGGGTTTCAGGGTCCTGGTATCGTGCAAAACTCACGATCTGCACAATCTTATGAATTTGTTATGATATTGATTGAAAAACGTTTAATCCAGATCTGCATTAAATGGCAATCAGTGAGAGACAATCATGTAATGCATTGTGTTCATATAAGTACTGTAAATGCAAGAGATAAGAAAATAATCACCTTCTACTCTGCCTTGATTTGGGCTTATTTTCCACAAAATTTCATTAAAGGTTATATATAGTTTCTTGACATATCGTGTTAACTAACAAATAAATGAGTAACAAAAACATGAAACCAAAGAGATAACTTCCTTTGGGGAAGTAATAGAGTAATCATGAAAACAATCTTTTAGGCACATGTGCTCATGCTATCTGCGTGATGTTAGCTGTCCACATACTTTGTGTGCAAGGCTGCATAAACATGAGTGATTATTAATGAGGCATATCTCCATGACTTCCTGTCACACACGGCTTTCACTCCAGCACAGAAGTGCTGATGTGGTGGACTTTGACCTCAATGTCTTTTTAAGTGTCCTGTTTACTGATCACAAACCTGTCAAAATAATATATGATCAACTGGTCATCGAGGAGATAAAATAAAAAGTGAGCATTAGGGCTTTGCACTTCGCTGCACCACTGATATGTTACAATGCAACAAACCAAACTTTATTACAACTTAATTGAGTTAATTTGATTGTAACAAAATATCAAAGCACTGGTGCGGTCTGTGCTTGCGTCACTGTCTTGAGGATGCAAACATTCATTGCCCATCATAAACTGATATAGCAGCTGTGGTTCAAAGTCTACAGACAGTCAATATCATCAGAGGAATTCTTCATGTGCTATCGTCAACAGCCCAGGCATATAAAGCACAACATATGTTCAGACTATATTCATCTACAGACTCACATTAATCAATTCACCCCATCTAACTTACCCTGATCAGGTTGTGGGCCACAATGAGAGAGCCGACAGGACCCCCTGTTTCTCCAGGAGCGTGCACACCTGTCCCATACCCCTGCACAGCCACCAGGTATGGATTATTCATTGTGAGCCAATACCTAACACGGCTCCCAAATGTGTGGAAACAAAAGGCAGCGTACTCCTCAAACAGTCCCACCAGTGTGTCATTTTTCCAGCCTCCATAGCGCTCCTGCAGGACTTGTGGCAGGTCCCAGTGATGGAGGGTGACGATGGGCTCAATTTCCTTTTCTAGAAGCCTCTCTATGAGTCGGCTGTAATGTTGCACAGCAGCTGTATTGGGCTGACCTCTGGCATTCCCATCAGGAAAGAGTCTGGGCCAGGAGAGAGAGAAAGAGTATGATCTGGCACCTAGATACTCCAGTGCCTCCACATCTTCTTCCCAGCGAGTGTAGCTGTCGCTAGCCACATTGGCAGTCTCTTTTACCAAATTACCACTGACAGTGGAGTTGGTGAAATGGTCCCAGATGGATGGGCCTTTCCCCTCCTGATCCCAGGCTCCTTCTGTCTGGAAGGCAGACGTCCCCGAACCCCAAAGGAATCCTGAAGGGAAGGTGTCCTGGAGGAAAGATTGGCCTTCGATGATGGGGTCCGGCTTGGGCTGCTGCCAAATCTTCCTGCCCTCCCCAAGAGAACAGGCGGCCGTGTTCCAACCACACACCAGCAACAGGAGGGAGAGTAAAAACTGTGTCGGAGAAGAAGGATGGTTCAGCATACTTGAGGAGTCTACCTTGTTTCAGAAATCTACTTGAAGGAAGTAGCTGGTGTCAGTCAGAGCTGTTCAATAACATAAATCCTCTTAAAAAAGACAAGAGACCCATTATCGTGGAGGAGGGAAGAGGATGATCACAGCCAGGAGAGAGTAACATCTGAAGCTTCGAGGTGCTGCGTTATCCATCTGACAACCTGCCTGGTCAGACTTCCCTATCTCTCCCTCAGTGTACTTGTGCTCCCACTCAGCCCCTCCCTACCACATAATGTCCACACATACAAAGGTTGACTCATATCCACACACACACTTGTTTTTACCACACTTTTGAGAGGTTTTCTGGTAAATTATTTTCACCTGTAGATCCAAAAACAACTATACCACCAAATCAAAAAACAAGACCTTTTAAAAGAGAGGACCAACAAGATAATACTACCGAGCTATTCCTGAGGACAAACACACACAGCTCTAAACATCCTGTTGATTGCTGTAAAAATGTTCTTGTGTCAATAATTAGCTTGTACTCTGATCTTAGCTCCATAACTAAGAAGTAGTTCACATTGCAGTCTCTGTTTACAACAAACACATACAGGTGTTTTGCCCTCTTAAATTAAGTTTTTCAGTGCTGAAATATAATGTGTCACATTTGAGTTAATGGATTTCATTTTTCCAAAATGAATTCACAGGTTCAACACATATTGAGGATATTTATCGAAAAACAAGGACGGATGACTCAATGTACTGTAGGGCAACCTGAAACTGAACGACAACAGGCTGTTCTCTGTTGTCTTTTGGCCAGAAGCTGCTAAGCACATCAGCAGTGATCTTCTAAGATTTGATCAAACCATGCCAGTTGAGCACAGTGACACCAGCTCATATGACCTTATTAAATTTAGCTCCACTTGCTGTATGAGTAACAGTCACTGACCTAAGGAAACAGCAGTGTTGCTTGACTAAAAACATTGTTGGGAGTGTGCGGATGTGTGATTGTCCATCTGCCCTTACACCCTTCATTAATAAAGCCCATTAAAAAGCCACTTCCTCATCATTCTTCATTAAAAGGCAGTGTTGACAGGTGCCTAAAGTCAACAGTGTAGTTGCCCAGCATACACTTTGCTTCAAGGCATTAGTGGGATAAGATTGAAATGGTCATCTACCAGCCTGACTGACCTCAGTGTGGTCGCTATGATACTAAAGAAAAAACGCATTTCAAATGTGCCATTTATGCAACACCCTTACACAGTAGGACTTACAGACATACACTTTATTGCTAATAGTTTATAGGATGGTATATTTGTGACAGAGCCCTTGGTTTTTGGTAAATTAATCATACCGATACGATGTTGAACAGAGGAAAGACATCTTTTAAACACATAAGAGCACAAAGAGAACACGTTATTCAAATCTAAATCAGAATAACTGAGTAGACTTAAATACTTCCGCTCTCCCTATATTGACATAATATCTCATCATAAAGCACTATAAATACAGTGGTTTTCTTCAGTAAAAAGCTCTTTACAGTAAATAAAAGGGAAGTGAAAAGAGGATGTAAATGACAGAAAAGAACATGCTTGGTTTGACAGCTGCTTTCATTTCTGTGTCCTCTTAGTGCTGTTATTTATTGTAATAGCAGCAAAGGTTGTGTCGGAAAAACAAATAAGAAGAACAGAAGCATTTAACTGTCTACAAAGCTGATGACTGTCATTTGATCCAAACTGTTTTTGATTGTTGGTGCATTTTTTTGTTAGAGATATTTTTGTAGACTTAAAGACTGAGCACAGATACCTCCGGCTGTTTATTGAGACTGTCTACTGGGAAAGTATTCAAATGATGATGGACTGCAACATATCAGTCAATCAAAAACTTGACAAATCAACAACATATTAAGCTGCGGTGCTTCTGCTGAAAAATCCATCGGTCCTTCATACAGGTTAGTGCACTCCTTTGTATACTACTGTATAGCGGATGGATTTTGTTGTTTTTAGGCTTAACTTTATTTAAAAATGTATTTTACAACCGTGGCCTGTTTAGATTGAGACTGTAGTCAAAATAGCAGAATAATTAGATCACACAAGTCAACATACACAATAAATAATAATATATAATATATAATAATATAATATAACAAATAGCACAAAACACAAGTTCAGAAAGATAATAATTTAAACCATGCATTTAACACAAATGAATTTGTTAAATTCAGTATTTCAAATCTGACTATGAATTTCAAGAAATTGCTATCTGTATTTAAATTTGATAAATTATGCTTAACACATGACTGATCAAAGGTAATTATTTGTCAAACATATGTATAATTTATGTTGTTTTAACAGTTTATTTTTGCACGCATTCCATTTTATATATTATATTGAGTATTTGTTAATGATTATTCATAAACCTTTAAGAAATTGTTTGTAAACTGTCAATACACATTATTTGGATGGCTATTATAATGTTGCAACTGTTGATTATATTATGTTGTTAATGGTTAATAAATACTTTACAAACATTATTTAGATAGCTATTATCAGTGCACAAATAATCACATAATCATCTTTTATGTAGATCTCCAAAAAATATTAAATGGGGCCAAATGAATGTTAATCGATGCGTTATAAATCACTTATTAATCATTCACAAATTATAGGCATTTGTTGCAACTTTATATCATTCAAATCATTTTTATAGATGTCTACAAAACAATGATTAACCATTGACAAATTATTAACTATCTATATAGGATAGGATAGACTTCACTGGGGAAATTCCTTTGCTACAGCAGCTCAAAAGAAAAAATGTACACACATCAGAATAACACAAACAAATACACATTAAGTGGACATAGGCGAAAAAATATACATTAAGTATAAGAAATAGAAAATAATATAATTATTAATAAGTTATAATAATAATAGTAATAAATCAAACATATTTACACAATAAACATCCTTCTATAAACAGACAGTATATAAACACAGATGTACAGATGATAGTTTATACATATAAGTGTATAAACTAAATATTTTATATTGCACTAAACTAATGTTAAAATTAGGGCTGCTCGATTATGGAAAAAACCATAGTCACGATTATTTTGGTCAATATTGAAATCACGATTATTTAAAACGATTACTCATCGACTTTTGGAAAGATGTTGCATTTATTGAACTTAAAAAAAACAGTAAACAGTTTAACCAATCAACAGTGAAACACCTTAAAAAGTGAAACTCCCCTAATACTTTTCCTATTTGAACTGTTTTCAGAACACAAGACAAAATAGGAATTTACTTGCAAAACGTAATATGCAAAACAATTGGTTTTTCTCGATTTCTCTGTTTTTATGACCGTTAGGAGCTGAAATCGTAATCACGATTAAAAATCTGATTAATTGCACAGCCCTAGTTAAAATAACTAAAAATATCATCATTACTGATAATTAGTTAACATAATCAATCACCATTTCATTGTTTGTTAACAGTAAAATAACTATCAACCAACGTTTATTTAACTATCAATTTACCATTTATTAATTATGGTTATTATAAAGTCTACCTGTTATGACCAAGTAGAGCACACTGCAGGTCAAATAAGGGAAAAACAAACAATCAAGTCACATCTTTAGGAAGGTTCCAACGTTCGGTATTGTTGAAACTGCTTTAGAGAGGTTTACACCGACTATTTTGTCCATTACTATTTGTTCCAATTATTTTGTCCACCCCATTTATATCTATGAGGGAAGGCTAAATAACAGAAACATCTCCCTGTGTAATGCAATACAGTTCAACAGCACCACAAACTAGACCCTTCATAAGATTTATTGCAGGACGGTTTTACTAGACTGCATTAGTTCTAGCCAGGTGTACCTAATAAACTGGCAAGTCAGTGTATCTATCAAAACTAACATAGATTTTTATTTCCTTACTTTTATCCAGGCAAACAATGAGGCCTGTGACCGCTGCCCTCTGGGTGGCAGCCATGTTGATGGGATTCAAGTTGAGTGGTTCATCCCCTGACAGCATCGTAGATCGCTCATCCAAAAACCTCTCCTTTGTCCCGAGAGACCTGCCACAGACGGCTGAGTCTGTAGACCTTTCATGCAACCACATACAGACACTTCACCAAGGAGACTTCAAAAACACCTCCCTCCTGAGGTTCCTCAACATTTCGTGGAATAGTTTGGATGACATCGACGCAGGGACGTTCCTCGACACGCCACTCCTAGAGGATCTAGACCTGTCACACAACAGACTGAGGAACCTGTCGGCTCAGCGGTACCTGCTCCACACAGAGAACCTTCTGGTGCTAAATTTGGCCTGTAACAGGTTTCTCACCATGACACTGGGGAGGGAGTTCAGTTCCCTGGTAAAACTGGAGAGATTAGCACTTGGAGCGCAAAACATCAGTGCGGGTGATTTCAAGAATATTGCTGAAGTGAAACTGCGTACACTGACCCTTTCCCTGGAGAATGAGGTGAGTTATACAGCAGGCAGTCTGAAGGATGTTCATGCTCAAAGGCTTCAGATAGCCTCCACTAGTGATCAAATAATGGACCATTATGTGGTTGATGATGCTCTGTCACTTTTTGATGAAGTGGAGTTGATGGATTTGACCGGTGGCTACAACGCCCTGAGCGAGCAGTTGACCAAGAGAGTAGAAATCCTCACATCTCATCTTTATCTCACCAACATATCAATCAACTGGAAAGACTTGACTCACTATGTAAATGTGGTTCTGCTTACATCAATCACCCATCTGAAGGCCTCTGATGTGGCCATCTACAATTTGCCTTATATAGACACTAAAGTGACCAAGACATCTGAAATGAAGTCATTTGAAGCCAGACGGGCAGTGGTGAAGTCTTTCCTTTTTTCACAGGAGGCTGTATACAACTTTTTTATCAACATGCCGGTGAAGAGTGTAGCAATCATTGAGACTTCAATCATACACATGACATGCCCAAAGTCACAGAGTCCTATCGTCCTGCTGGACTTCTCCTATTGTGCTCTATCTGACTCCATCTTCTCCAGAGTGGAGGGTCAACAAACTGTTGAATGTGAGAATCTGAAGAATGTGAGAAAATTGACTCTGGTTGGCAACAATCTTAAGAAACTTCTGATGCTGAGCAAACGTGTGCAACACATGAAGTCCTTGCAACATCTGGACCTCAGCCTCAACTCCCTGGTTTATGATGGTGTGGGAGAATGCGTCTGGCCACCAAACATCACCAACATGACTCTGTCTTCTAATGGTCTGACGGACTCCATTTTTAAATGTCTACCAAAAGGAACAGAAACATTGGACCTCCAGAACAACCAGGTTTCTGTGATACCATCATCCATCTTTAAACTGGAGAACCTTTCATCTCTGAATCTAAATGCTAACAGACTACGGGACCTGCCAGTATGTAACGGTTTCCCCATACTGACTGAGCTCCTACTCAAGTCAAATTCCCTCCACGCACCATCTGTGAACAAGCTGGAAAGCTGCCACAAACTAAAAACCCTGGACGTCAGTTACAACCCCTTCACCTGCACCTGTGCTCTGAGCAGTTTCATAAGTCTTGGCATCAAGTCTGAAAAGAAGAAAAGCCACGCAGAAATTAAATTGTTAAGTTGGCCATTGGACTATTACTGCACCTACCCAGAGGACGTTAGAGACACCACCTTGAAAGACATCTCAATCCCAGAGGTCTCCTGTAATGTCTTCCTGCTAGCTGCCGTCATCTTGTGCCCAGCAGTGGTAATGATTATCGCAGTTGTGACCCTGTGCCATCGTTTGGATGTTCCCTGGTATATGAGCATGATCTGGCAGTGGACCAGAGCCAAACACCGCGCTAGAATGCGTCATGTTCGACCTGAAGATCTGGTTGGGGTTGAGTTTCATGCTTTTGTGTCTTACAGCCAGCATGACGCAGACTGGGTGAAAAATGATCTCCTCCCCAACCTTGAAGGCTACGCAGGAGGGCTCCGAATCTGTCATCATGAGAAAAACTTTGTGGCGGGAAAGACAATTATTGAGAACATCATCGACTGTGTGGAGAAAAGCCGACGCTCCGTGTTTGTTCTCTCTGCTCACTTCGTCAAGAGCGAGTGGTGCCATTATGAACTGTACTTCGCCAGCCACCAACGCCTTGCTTGGGGCTCGGATAGCGTTGTGCTGGTACTGCTCGAGCCTCTGCCTCAATACCTGATCCCATCCAAGTACTACCAGCTGAAGTCCATGATGGGCAGGCACACATACTTGGAGTGGCCTCAGGACAGGGCCAAGCACAGGCTGTTCTGGGCTAATCTCAGAGCTGCCCTACAGGCAGACCTGCCAAATGCACCAGTGATAGAACTAGAGGAGTGACTGTGGAGGAAAAGAAAGTAGGAAGAGAAAGTGTGAATGGAACAGAAGTGAGGGTTTGAAAGACGGAACATTAGGAGTAAAAACTTTGATCTAGTGCGAAAAAGTGTACACATTCGTTGGTATTCTTTCTTAAACACAGTGGTTCCCAAACTGGGGGGAGTGCCCCACGGCTAAATGTAAATAAATGATGCATGGTTCAGCTGCACTGCTAGCAAAGCATGAGGGGGGACTTTAAAAATATTTGTATCTACAAGGGGGGGGGGGGGGGCACATGAGCATACTTTCTTGAGCTAATTTTCAATATTGTACTATGAACTGACTTATTGTAAGCTTGTAAGATATGAATCATATGGCAACTTCTTTAAACCTTTTAGAGGGCATTTAATTGAAACAACGTATATAAACTAACACTTCAAGTTTGTAACAAAAAAATAAACCTTACCCAGGAATATCAAAATGCACTTAATTCTTTTGTCAATATATTGGCTCCCACAAAATGTCACAATATGATTAAACCACTTCAAATGTGGTTGGGCACATGTTGAGAAGAAAACTACACACATACTATGAAAACTGCATGAGCGCTGTACATTTAGAAAAACAGTATTCTCTCCAACTCTCTAAAAAGAGAGATCCACTTTTGAGACAAGGAGAGGTATTCTTTTCGGAAGAGTTCAGAGATGGATGATAAAGATGAGAGAGCTAGACGTGTGTCCTGTGTTGGAGTCATGAAGTCAGTCCAGCTGCATTAGAACTGTGCCTGGCATATCAACTATGAAAAGGTTCAAAAGTCACAGGCCATGTGTCAAGGAAGAGACTGGATGATGATGATTTTCTCATTAATGCAGAAACGGTGAAGCACACTGTACAGGTTCTCTCCACAACGCGACACCTGCCTCTCCATGGCCAGACGGAAATCTTCCTTCACTCCTTTGGTGATTCCACGAGTCACTGTGTGGTGTCTGAAAAAATACAAGGATAACAAAAATGAACACAAACCTACATATGGCCAGAGAGGTATTATTATGAGATGATTTGAGACAGAGATCTATGCAGTAAAGACAAAATCATGGAAACAGCGTGTTACTTTTTCCTTACATACATAAATCAGCCAGTCAACATTGCACAACTAAAGTTTCATCGTCATAAATAAAAACACAGAAAACATGTTCACAAATGAAATGAGTCCAAGTGTTATGAAAAGGCAACAAAAAAAATTGACTGCACAAAAAGACCAACATCATCCTTAAACAACAACAATAACAACAGCGATGACCACAGAAAGACGAGCAATGGCTCAAATAAACAAACATAGACAGGAAATCAAACTAACTCTTGATGTAAAATGACAGGCCCAAATTAAAACAGGGGGAATGACAAGCCTTGAAGTTGGGAATGAAGGAAGGGTGACTGGTTTGGGGGAGGGGCCTGGGGTACCTGTCCATCGTCTGCACCCCTTGGAGCAGAAGGGTATTTAACTCCACCCCCAGGACGGGACTGGGGTTCCTAAGGGACAGCAACATTCAACAACTCTCAGTGAGGGTGCATTCAAGTGTCTTAACTTCTACAGCAATGAATGAAGGAGTATGATGGAAGCTTTATTTAAACCATAAACCCCTTCTCTTTCTAATGCTTGCTCCGTTAACAGCATTTTCAGTTCAGAGTACATTTTCCCCCACAGGCCACGTCTACTTAGATCAGCAATCAACATCACTCTTAGTGTCCTCTTTAAAACAGCAACAGAACGGGAGTGCGCAGAGTCACGATGCAAACTGAAACGTTTCTGAATGGGAGGTGCTTACTTGATCAGCATTCCCTGATTGGGCAGCAGCTCTAGTTGAATCCTCCCCCCTTCTGGAGTACGCAGGTATGCAAACTCCTCCAGCATGTCAATGTCTGACAAAAATCATGAGCTTATGGAAATTTAACATCCAACACAAGAAAACAGACAAAGTAACCACGAAGTAATTGGTCTATATATATTATTTACCAATCCATTCGTGGAGGCTCTATTACGGTTGTGTTAGGGCTGCACGATATGAGGAAAATATCTAATTGCGATGATTTTGACTGATACTGTGATTGCGATATGATTCACGATATTGGAGGGAATGATCATTTTTGTATCATTATTCTCATTTCCATTGAAAAAAAAAAATAATAATAATAATAATAATTATAGTGTGATTTTTGCGAGGATCTGTACCAAACAAAGATGTTTTCTGTAGTCTGTAGGATAGGATCTGTAGGCCGGGACGTTTCTGCAGCACCACAATACTTTATTTTAGAACAAATATTGCGCCCCCCCCCTGCGATTTGGATATTGCACTAGTCCATATTGCGATTTCGATAAAATTGCAATTAATTGTGCAGCCCTAGCTTGTGTGAGTAGTTACAAAAAAGGATACTGGTGACATAGTTGAAGAAATTCTCATACTGGAAACTGCCTTGCTGACAGATCTTTTCCACCGTCTTTAAAAACAGCATCTCGCCCTGTGGCCAGTCATGCTGCAGGAGCACCACCACATGGCCGAGCGACAGGTCGTCGCGGCTGTCTGTGAAGGCACGGAGCTGATTGGACAAAATGGGGAGAAAAAAAAGAGAAAGTGGTTTAGACTAGGTTTAATATCTAAATAGTACTGAAATAGTTACAGTCCAGCTGTAAACATCTAAGACTCCAACCTCTACATTTCATGCATTTACATGGGAAAGTTTCACTAGCTGAAGTACCTTGAAGCAGGCTAACATCAGCTGGAGACAGAAAGGTAACACAGCTTTGCTGGTGCAGGGAAGCAATCTCAGGTCATTACCTAGATATGACAAAAATGAGTCATTGCATAACGTTCTGATGTAATCACAGTTATAGATTTCTCTGCCACATGATAAATGGTGCAATTCACGTGATTTCTGTTTCAAGGGACAACAGTAGTTTCAGTTAGTTCTTCCTCATTAATGCGTAAATAGCAGCAAAGGTAACTTGTGGTTAGTACTGATACTGAGTTGCAGGTTACAACAATCTGTCAACATACAGACACACTCAACACCATTTGTGGGACATTTTTGCTCAATACAAAAAGGTGTATTTTAATTTTAAATGAATTAAAAAGCTGTTCATAGGTCAGAATCAGTAACTTAACGTTGATTTACAAAAGCAGGGAGATTGACTGTTTACTTTTCCTCGTTTTGTTCTTGACTCTGCCGTGATCCTCTGGGCTCTTTGTTGGTTCTTGGCTCGGGGGCACCAGCCCACCGACGACATCAAGCAGCTTCTCACAGGCCATCTGATTAACACATATAGTACAATACATGCATCACATGTCTAACCAAGACAGGGTTAGAACACAAAATTCCATTGAAATAAATTGTCTGCTTTTATTTGGTCATTTGTACTCTAAATCACGTTGTCAGCACACGTTGTCTGTGTGTTATGGATATCTTTTTTTTACCAGGCCAAAACCTTTTCTGAAAATGATTGGTGACCATATACATGATATACTTCTGGGAAAGTTACTAGATAATTTAGGTATGCATGTCAAATAACGCTACATAATAAAGCTATGCATGTTCAAAATGTTTGATAAATATAGAAACTTTGGAGCAAAGTAATCACATTATCCGTTAGTCAGAATGGTTAAATTGGGAAGAATATATGTATGTGTGAACATAATCTCTGGAATCTGAACACCACCTGCAGGCCAGTTGGTGTTGTAGAATTATTTTTGGAGCATGACCCACATAGCATTATGTTTTTGTATAATAGCTCTAACTTCAACAGATGTTAAAATATGTTGAAGAGAAAACAACCTTCTATGTATATAATAGTGTGATATAGACATCAGTATAACAAGATTAGAGCTACATATATATACACACAGGAGTGGCATTAAATAACAGAGAATGTACATCAATTTCAATACAAAATGTATTTGAGCCGAGAATGCATTCAGAATATGGAAAAAATGGGGGATGGAAGAATGAAGACATGCAACCTGTGTTTGTATACGCAACCTTATATAAGAGTGGAGTGTGTGTGTGTGTGTGTGTGTGTGTGTGTTTACCCTGTACTCTCCTAGTGCGTAGTGGCAGGACGCCTGCTGTATGAGAGCCCTGTGGTGCTCCAGACTGCCCTGACCTGAGGGGCTCTGCTGCCCAGGCTGAGGCTGCTGCACTGCAGCCATCTGGTGCAGGCTGGAGAGGGATTTACGGTACTGTCCCTGAAGACACAGACACACACACACACACAGACACACACAGACACACACACACACACACACACACACACACACACACACACACACACACACACACACACAGCATATAGTCACAGACAACTCATGGAGGCACATGGAATATTTATTTTAACATTCATAAATCTCTATCTTCTAATTAGAAAAAGTATATATTGGATTAATTCCATTCAATTTCTCTCTGTTTAATCAATTTGTTGTCATCAACTTGTGCCATGTTTCATAACCTCTAATGCCCCATTCTTTAAATATTGTATAAATTAAGATATATGTATTGCTATATCCTGTTCTTTGCTCCTCCTACAATTGATACGTTTCCACACAGGGATCTATAAAATGTATTTTAGTCCAGAACAAACGTATTCAACAAAATAATTTAGAAAAAATACAAATGACATATACAAAAAATGCAGCAGGTGTCGTGTCACAAACAACGAAAACATGATAATTCATTATAACCGTTTCTTGCCTGGTATATGATCATGTCGCTGAGAAATATTCTGAACCATAGCCAGTTGTCTGTTTTCCAAGAGGCACAGATCTTCTTGAACTCTGTTGAAATGTTACAAATGATTAAAACGTTTTGCCTTCATCCCTGCTCAAAGAGAATTAAAGACAGTTGTATAGAGACATTTTTATAAGCCATGAGAGTAACATCTGCAGCTGTTGTGGTTCCCAATTTATGATATTGTGTTGGAGTGACTGGAGCCTGTCTGGATGGCTAAAACAAACAACACATGAACAGAAACGGTGTTTACCAGTTTCAAGGCCGTCATGGGAGTGAAGAAGGTCCCAGCTTTCCCTCGCTGTGCGGAAGCTCTCTAGAGTCTCTGACCAGCTGGGCATCTCAGTCTTGTTTACCAAAATGTGTCGACCGCGACCTTTTCCCAACCCCTCCTCATCATCTGAGCTCTACATTGACACACACACACACGCACACACAGAGTAAGAAAACAAAGCAGATACAACGGAAACACACTATACTCACATACTAAAACCTATTTAAGAACACATACATAACAACCTTGCACAGTCTTTGTTGGCTAGAAACATGAATGATATCTGGTCAGTCCTCACCATCGTCTTCTCTCTCCCATCTGCCAGTTTGCGTTTCTTATGTGCATGTTTTACTGCTCCTCTTTCCCCCTCCACATCATTATACACCGAGCTCAAATCCTCTACAAGGATCCACGGCCCTGAACTCAACGTATTCACACCTGCCAAACATAAACCCATTATTTGATCTTTTAACCTTTCATTAAAAATTGAGATGCATACATTGAGATGCATATCCTGAAGAACTAGAGTGAAATGAACAAACAAAGATAGAGGCTGACCCTGGAACAGTGCAGGCTGCACAGCTGAGACATAGAGGAAGGCGCTGCGGAAGAGGACGAGCGCAGCACAGATGACCACTTGACTGCAGCAGCGGGACCTTGTGTCTCCTTCCAGACCAGGCAGGTAGCGACACAGCTCCTTCACTCTCTGGAGCATGTCCACATAACTCCTAGAGCATAAGGCACACACACACACACACACACACACACACACACACACACACACACACACAAAAAAACAACTTGTAAAATCATGTGTATATATGCATATACTGCAAGGAATATAAGTGATCTAAACAATCTTTCCTAAGCCCACTAACTTTTACAGACTTTTTAACATGATGGAACCGTCATCTGCACATATTTTTGTGACATCAAATTGTTCCATTTACTTGTTTCTTTTAATTATAATAAAAATGTATATTTATATTGTAGTTCTATAGCTGACCTGTATGTAATATAATGAAATATACACATAGTACTAGCAAATTTGCTTGAATATTCCTACACTACTATTTATATCTATCTACAGTTTTGTATGTATTGCACTATAAACATGCGCTGCCTTGCAACTACATCATGATCTATTTGGAATTCAGTGAGGGTCTCTTATCTATTATATGAAAGCAAGGTCTGCTAGCTCAAAGTTAGTTGTTGTTGTTTTCCGTAGTGAAAGGATTTTGAGAACGGCAACACACAGAGAGCGAGAGGTGAGGGGCAAAGCCTGACATCTCGTCGTGATGTCAGGCTTAATCCTGGAAATACTTCCGTTCATCCAGACTAATGATGGTAGACTTTTGATCAGAAACACCTCTCAGTATAACAAAGTACAATACAACAGAACCTCAAAACGACAGCCTCCAAAATGACCATTAAGTTAAATCAACACCTCAAAAACACTTTCAACAAAAACTGAACATTATGACCTTGCAGGGCTGTTGTACTAGACTGCATAATTTGAGCTATGTGTACCTAATAAATGATTGTATATTACAAGAGTCACCTAAATACACAACAACCATAAAACACAGTACTGGCTGATTGATAGGCAGACAGATAGACTACCTCTGCCCCTTGTCTCCCTGCCACTCGCAGCGGGCTCCAACCACAGCGAGGATATCCAACAGCCTCTCCCAAGGTTCTGCTACCACTGACGACTTTTCCGACAGGCCGTCAATCACATAACGCTGGGAGCCACGGGACACAGTGGTTGACTTCAGAGACCCACCTTCTTGAGAGCCTAAATCAAAAAACGAGAGCAAGAGACAAAAATGTCAGGCAGGCAGTGAATTAGTTAAATATATGAGAAAATATGGAGATAGACGATACTACATATTGAGGAACGTGATCACACTGGGTTAGCACTAAGAAAAAGGTGAAGAGCTACATCAACACAGTGCAGCAGCTTTACCCTGTATCTGTACGTCAGGTGAGGGTCCACGGGTAACATAGCCAATGTAGAATTCAGCTGCTTTCAGCATGTACTTCTGCATCAGGCTGGCCGGCAGGCGCATATCCATGTTGTTTATGACCAAAGGAAGGACATCACACACTGTAATAATCAGAAGGAATTAGTGTTAAAGTCAAGCCTCTAGCAAGTTTGTTTTTGAATGAAAATTTAGGTTTTGAGTGTTTTACTAACCAAAAAGTTTTCTGAAGCAGTTGACAGGCGTCTCCACATTCTCTGATACCTCCGCGTCCAACAATGTTTCTCCTAGATTGACCTAAACATACAGCAGAATATCACTAGAGACTGTTTTAGTGCTGTTTAGTCTAGGATTCAAATGTCTAAACACAAGTGTTATGTAATTATTACATACCCCGTGTTGGACTACAGACTCTGGAAAGCGCTTAAGAAGAAGGAGCAGCATCTCTGCCTTCTCCAAAGTGTTGAAACACTGCTCCGTGGCTTTCAGTAGCATCTCACACTGCACACGGCCAGGCAGTGTCTCAAAAAGCCCTGGGGGAGACAAACACACACTCTTTAGATTTCCAAAACCAACACTGCACTACCCACACTTCATCGTCCCACTTCTGACAGTGTGTTTAACTCCTCTCACCTCGTAGAAACTGTGCATGTTTGTCCTGAGAGTCACTGCGCAGTGCAGCTGTGATGACATTGATCTCTCGCCAAACAATGGGCTGATCTGGAAAGTTTATAAACCTAAAGAATAGACAAATCGTTTGCAAATGTTAGCTCAGACTCAGCAAAGGGCACTTGACAGTAACAATAAGACAACAGAGATAGTAAGGGTCGATACAGCACAGAATCACAATATTTTCCGTAGCAATACTGTATACACGGACGCCAAGTATTAATGTATTTTTTTTTAAGAAAAGATGTTGACAAAGTCTTCCTTTGGGGACATAATTTGAAGTTGGAAAAAAAAAGGTAATAAATTGCAATATATCACAGAATATCGCAATAATATCGAATCATGACATAAGGATCATGATAATATCTTATTGTGGGGCCTATCATGGTGATTCACACCCCTAAGAGATAGTACATTGTAACTCACATGTCATACAGCAGTCTCCCTGCCGAGGCTGTCCTCTCTGCATTGCGTTCAATGATGTACATTTCATACTGTGAAAACACGTCAACCAAATTTTAACAATGGACTCATAACTGAGGATCCACACATTTCAAACACACGATAATGCTTGACAAAGAGAGAGAAATGCATTACACTCTGGTGGTTTGACCATATGCAGCTAAGATGAATGCGTATGTTACCTGTATGTTGAAATCTGCAGGATAAAGGGTTCTGGCAGTTATGAGCCAGGCTTTGGCCGCACAGGGATCATCAGAGACCAGCTCCCGGGCTCTCTTCACCAGAAAATCGCAGTCTTTTTGCGCTGACATTGTACATGAATCTAGCTTTCAGTACCAAAGGCGACAAACTGAACCCACACGCGGTAGATTAATGCATACGGTTATCTTATACGCACACGTCTCGGGAGATAAAATTTCAAGTGCAAGCTGTGACAGTTAGCTAACGTTAGCGTTAAGGGCTAAAGAGAGCTGCTCTGAGCGACATGTAAGAAGTAAGAATACAGCTAGCAATACATAGCTAACGTTAGCTGATTATTAACTGGCATCTTTGCTACAATTACCACACCATGCCAATTATATCATATATATTTAACAACCATGGATATCAGAGAAAAAGAAGAGCAACTAAAAGCCGTTTTGAGAATGACGTTACCAGTAAAAGCTAAACCTTTATTTACCGACACATTCATCTCAAATGTTAAAATTATGACGTCACAGCATAGTCGTAAAAATGTCGCAGCTACATCCTGCTTTACGACGAACAAAACAACCCGGAAAATAGTTCGTCATAGCTTTTTATTTTTTACTCAACATATGCTGTACGTCGAAATAATCTGGGATCCTTTCCCAACTATTTGCAAAACTAAGAGTGCAAAGATGAAAGAGCATGGATGTAGTATATTGTGATAGAGGCCTTCTGAAGCCAGATCTGCAGTAGTGCGCAGGCGCTAAAGTTGCATTGCTGCGGTCACCTGCTGCTGTTGGGGCTGCGACCGACCAAACACGACCTACCGTTTGTTGTGGCCGCTGGCCCAGTTACCCTGCAGAAAACTGCACTCTACCTGTCCAGGATTAGGACAACGTCTGGCGTAAACGGCAGGTAAAGACTGATATATGAGCCCGGCGGTTGCTTAACCAAAACTGTACGCTCTTTAGCTTCTTGACGTTGCTGTCAAGTCTCCAACTAACCACTCAACGCTTGTCCGTGTTGACTCTTATTGTGCTAGGCACTTAGAATGCTAGGCTGACATGTGTTTTCCTGTAACATACATGACCCTGTTCTCGTGTCCTATCTTAAATAAATCTGATTGTCTTTTACTAACACAGCCGAGGAGGCCCAGTCACCAGCACTGTTGAGCTGGCTAAGTTGGTTAAGCAGCCTAGCAGTTGGTTGTCTGGTATTGAGCAAAGCATGCTAGCCCGTCGATGATTTGTTTTTGTTTTTTAGCTAGCTATTCATACAGTAACTAACATTGCTTCGTGTCCTAGTTGTAATGGGACCGTTGAGTGACATAAACCCTTTTTGTCTGTATCAGCCCAATGACAGAGATCGTGCTGTGACAACGAGGAGCTAGTTCACAGGAGACATTAAACCATGACACAGAGGGCGTGTTCGCGGGACATATGGAACATTTTCCGGTTGCGTACTAGAATTGCTGTCCTCTGAATCCGAACCATAATGTATTTATTACCAAAGACAGTTTTCACTTGCAAGGAATTTGCCTTAGTGTATTTGGTGCATACAATAAACATAATAAAAAGGGAATATACAATAAGGCAAATTACTGCTACTATCAATAGACAGAATAGAAATATCACAATAAAAAGTATGTGAAAAGACACTAACAACATAACAAAAATGTACAGTATAATTGTTTAAGAAAGGGGGGGGGGGGGGAGTAAGGCTGTACGGTTTAGTGCAAGGTGTGCAAAAATATTGATCAGGAGATGTGCAAAAGTTTGTATAATGTGTACACTGCTTAGTCCAGGATGTGCGTTAATGTGACGTGTGGTGACTGTGGGTGGGGGGTAAAGAGTCAGAGAGACTGTCTCTGCTCCAATCCAGTTATTTAGTTACAGTTTTAATATCATAATGTGGTTGTATTCAGCAAAATGATAGTACAGAACTGTCTGCAGTCAAGTGTACTTAAATAAGTAATTCACTCCGAATGTTAACACGTTGCCTGTTTAAATTATATAATATATACTTTACCTAATAATATGTAATCTATTATAGGTTATGAAATAGAAAAACGTATTCTGCAAAGTAACTTCAGCTGTCAGGTAAATGCAGTTTAGTTAAGTAATTTCCTCTAAAATGTTGTGGAGTTAATTGTGTAAAGTCTCACAACATGGAACTAAAATAACACCTAAAAACTGCAATGCTTGAACAAATGTGCTGTACTTTTAACCTGGGGACTTTTAAATTACATAACAGGCTTCTCTCAGAGGTCAGTAGCCATGTGGCAGCGTGGTTTCTCATACTGTCCTGAAACTCTGTCAGGATTTCTGGAGTGATATTTTGGTTTACGTGCTGTGACCTCTAATGACCTCAAACCTTTGCCTCCACTATCTCCTCTATGTTCTATATTTGGCAGATTTATTGTTGCTATAGTATGTGGTAGGGCGTGGCACTAGTATCTTCAATAATTTAAAGGAAAAAGAAAAAACTACATTAAACGTTTTATAATAAAGGTTCATATATGGTGCTTTGTAATGTACATTAAAGGAACATACCTAGTGTTTTCTACCACTCATAGCTGTGCTCTCCTGCCCCAGGACTAAGCTGACGTTTATCAGTTGGTTAAGTTGTGTATATTAACTCTTATCAGTGGCTAGCTGGTAGCCTGGTTGTACAAGTTGAAGTCTGCAGGCTGAGGGTTAAACAGTTCAACCTGTTTAAGCCATCATGGGCCATATACTCTGAACCCCAACCAATATATCTATTATTATAGATATTATTTCGACAAATAAATTGCATCAGTACACATGTTGGCACATATGCAAAAGAAATATTGCTATATTAATGTTTTATAGATTGCAGTTTTATGTATATTTGATATTTATTAAATATGAATAAATACATTGTATGTATTTTGATTGTATTGTTTTGGTTGTATTATTGTGTATATATATATACTCTTTTCATAGTTATTTTTCAGTAAATTGAATGTTTGCCAAAAATTTGTTAATTAAAAAATGTCAACCATTGCTACGTTGTCTTGATTGGGCCCCAATGGAATCCCATTTGTTCTTGCCATCATTTATAATAGGCATACTAATATTTCCTCTCTCTTTCACAGGGTTTATATTTTACAAAAGAGTGCAGTGTTGATGTGATGCTGAAGGAACAGGCTGTGGAGTACTGAGTCTTCCATGGCTGTTAGCACCATGGACTCTGAGTCAGCCCGGACACCTCAGCCTCAGGCTGCCCTGACTATAGGAGGCCCCTCCCTGCTGCCTGCTGATGCTCTGAGTGGCACGGCGGGCACTCAAGGGAAGCACTATGTCTGCGGCTCCATCGCAGCTTTTTCCAACATCTTGGTGACTTTCCCCATCCAGAAGGTGCTGTTCCGCCAGCAGCTGCACGGTGTGTTGGCCACTGAGGCGGTGCGGCAGCTCCAGAGGGATGGGCTAAGGAATCTTTACCGGGGCCTGCTGCCCCCGCTGCTCCAAAAGAGCACTACAGTTGCCATCATGTTTGGCCTGTACGAGGACTTCTCTAGAGTTTTACTAGACCAGGCTGGTGGCAGCGGTGTGCCCGACCTGGTCACCCGAAGCTTTGCTGCAGCATTGGCAGGAACCGCAGAGGCCATCCTGACGCCATTTGAGCGTGTGCAGACTCTCCTACAAGACCATCGTCACCACGGGCGCTTCAACAACACAGTCCACACCTTCCGGACACTTCTTACTGAGTATGGTGTCAGAGAATGCTACCGTGGCCTGGTGCCCATACTTCTCCGTAATGGCCCTAGCAATGTGTTCTTCTTCGGGCTCCGCGGGCCCATTAAGGAGCAGCTCCCAGAAGTCACTAGTCGGGCAGGTCACATGGTGAATGATTTTGTGTGTGGAGGTTTGTTGGGGGCAGCCCTTGGCATCATGTTCTATCCGTTAAATGTGGTCAAGTCCCGGGCTCAGTCTCAGGTTGGTGGAGACTTCCAGCCTTGCAGGAAGGTGCTGCTAACAGTGTGGAGAGAAAGGGGTGGCAGTCTGGCCATGCTCTTCAGAGGGGCCCACCTTAACTACCACCGTTCACTCCTCTCCTGGGGGATCATCAATGCCACCTACGAGCTGCTGCTGAAGCTCATGTAAGAGGGAGAATGGAGATGACGAAAAAGAGATCTAGAGAGGAGGAGAAAGCATTTTAAAAGGGAAAAACCTGTATGGAGTGATGGAACCAGTTTGTTGAGAAGAAAGGAAATCGTAAAGTAAAGCCAGCACTATTTTGGGACACTAGGGTTTCCATGATTTAAAGACAGCAGGGAAGTTGCACTTCTGACAGGGGCCAACAGTGAAATAAGCCACCTGCCACATGCCATGACTATTTATTGTTGTCAAAATATATATATAAAAAAAAAAAAACAAGACACATGCTTTAGCTTATACAAAACTTGTGCCAGGGTCCAATTAAAATGCCCTTGTTTGCTCTCTGTACAGAAATGTTGTGGAGCATTACTTGACAGCGCTTTACTTGACTGGATAAGCTGTTTCTTCGTATGTGCTGTGTGCTGTGGTGTTTTGTAGACAACATCCATCTTTTTGTGTGTTTGTTTGAAGAGTTATTCTGTGAGGCTGAATTCTGCCACTTAACTGAAACACTTTTGTACTTTTGACCATTGAAATTCCCCAACATTTATTGTCAAGGAGAGTGTAATAAATTGAGTGTTGGCCATTTTATTTCTCTTTATGCTTCATCTTATTTGGCCTTCATGTTTATGAGATCAAAAGGCAGATACTTAAGGCATTGCTGAGATGACTATCAGGGATATACATGTTGTTGGAAATACTGTCTAGCAGACACACGTAGGCTAATTCTTAAACATGTTTTCCTTTCACACACAATGTTTTGTCAAGCACTATTTGTATTGGTTTTATGAAGTGCTACTGGCTTGTGTTATTCAAGTTTTGGCCATTCATGTCAGTTAAACATAGTGACACTGAGATCTTTTGTTGTTTTTATCATTCATTGGAAGGGAGAGTTGCTACAAATAATCCCACAGAAAAAATTTGCCCTTTGTTTAAAATATAAATTTTAAGAAAACTTTTGCAGTTTCAGAAAAAGACCTTTGATATTCATTTGACTCTGCACCATTGCTGCATTTGTTCATTTTTGGGTTATTGTTCACTCTGACTATACAACTAAGTGCTCCTCAATGTTTGTTTCCTTTTTATAAATTTTAATATCACTTGTTTTATACATGTATCTCTCTTTCTCTACTCCCTCCTTTTTATATATTTCCTTCTCTCACGCTTGCTCTCATTCTGTCCTGTAACATCTGTTGACATAATGGGCTCAGATTTCAGGCTTGAGTAAATACTGTCACCACGCAGCAGCTCACGTTGGGTATGACAGCCCAAAGAGGAAAGGCATGCTGCCTGGACACTGAACAGTAATGTGCTGAGAGAAGACAGGGGCAGAGGAAAATGTTCAGTTGCACAAAAAGCTCAAGCTGCCATGTAAATGGATCATTTGGCCTATTTCTTCAATTCTTTACATTTTGGACTGTCCACAGCGTGCTGTTTCCTAAGCATCTTTTTGGGATTTTCCTGGGTTTCCATTTTGAAAGTAAGACTTTTAGGTTTTGAAAGTGGGACACCCTTGCTCATATTAAATAATGCCGTTTCTAATTACCACTTCTCCTGAAGTCACTGAGTCACTATGAAAATGTCAAATTAATAACGAAATTAAATGTTTAAAATCAGTCAATTAAAAAGGTTGATAGTGTATATGTCTGCTATGTGGGTGTTTATGGGGATACATTTAAAAAAAAAAAAAAAAAAACTTCATTCACACAAAAAATCTGACAAATTGTTTTACTTATGTAATAGAGGCCCCCATACATAATGAAGCAGAATGGCTTCTTTGTGCCCTATAACTGCAGTGCCAGTCCTCCCTGTGACTAATACTTTATGCACCGTAATCCCTTCTTTATAATCAATCACGCAAGCAGCATCACCATTACAATGATGTATTGTAGTCAAGCTGAACAGACTTAACACTGGCTTACACTGAAGGATGGTCTAACACTCAAGTACACTGTGTAGTTTAACACCTGATATTTCTGCTGTGTATTAGATCATAGAAATGGCTCTCACATACACTTTCTAGATTACTGTGTCAAGAAGTCAGACAGCAGATAATGATCAGATTAAGGGCAATCTGACATGGGGACTTTGGATCAGGAGGGTTGAGCTGCTGTAGTTAAAAAGCCTCTCAGCTCTTTCACTGTTTCCTTTTACACTAACAAATGTCTGTCTGACTATCACCTTGGATTAAATCTTAAAGTTTTACGTTGAAAATGCATAATTTAAGAATGTATTTTAATAATAGGAGTGGAAATGTGGCTCTATAACTCAGCTGGCTCTTTGTGAATAATTAAGAGACATTCCCAGCACCAAAAGAGAGAAAGGAGGCTCCGGTGCTACACACATAGACGAACACTGCGTTTGTGGAAGTATAAAAACTCCATGCCGAGAATTAAATCCCACAGTAATCCCTATTAACAGTATTAGACAATGATGGTATAAATAGAGAGGCTGTTTAGACTGCTGGGGTATATCTAGGTTCAATGTTAGGGCAGGATGGCGAAGTTAATGTCTTCTGACCTGACTCAATATTTAGGAAGGGAGCTTACATGAACTGTAAGTTGTTACATGAAATTAGTTGATAACTGGTCTATAGACAAAACCCAAGAAGTTCGACATTGTTAAGGTCAATGTGTAATTTATTCCCAAATAATACATTTCTTGGTACATCGACTTCATTGTACGTGGGTACAGAAAAGTGACTGCTCATGTGAAAACACAATGTCCTCTTTGAAAATGAGATGCTGTTGACAGTTTTACCATACAGAAACAAAACACGTAGGTGACACAGGCACTCTTCACTTTTTGGGCCTGCTTGAAGAACAACTAGAGATGCTCCTGAACCATACAGTATGTCTTGATGTTAGTGATATGATGGACACTGCTACTGCACCTCCATGGCAACTGGAAATTATGAAATCTCACACAAGAGACCTGCCTTCTTATTTTTTTTAACCATAGCCACCTTGACAAAATGTCCATCTATTTGGAAGATTAAATATAGTACCCATCTCCTCACCAGCTGTCTCTGAACACTCAAGCAGTCATTATTTTGGCTAATCACCTTTTAATATTTGTACAAGCAACTGCTGGCTTAATTACCCTCTGGTTGTCATAGGTGGCTCAAGTAGCTCTTCAAATTGGATGGCTGATGAAATGAGTTGGCATCATGTGATCGAGGAATGCATTCCTTTTACTGACTATTCACAGACATCAGTATATTTATATTGACACGTGTTAATGCCATGCAACTTTGCACAATGTTGCAATCCATGATGCAGTACGTTTTGCCCGAAACAAGACAAAGGCTAACATTCCAAACAAAGAAAGCATCCATTATATTCAGACAAACATAATGCAGCTGTTGTTGTTTTTAATGTTAGCACAAAAAACAAGGGTACAGTATGTGGGGGTGGGGTGGTGAAGAGTTTATGTTTGCATAGCCATAAACTAAGGTAGAGACAGAATAGGACACAAAGATAAATGAATATATACAGTTCTGACCCCATCATACAGCACCCAGTCCATCAGTCAGTATGTTATTTATTAGGTGGTGTGCCCAAAGAGGAAACCGTAGTGGGGAACAGTTGTGGCTCAGTGTTTTAAGACTTTGGATGTTTGCTACATCTTGACATATTTTAGTTTTAACAGTCACCTTTGTGCCTAGTCACAAACATTTTTTCAACTACATAAGTAAGGTCCCCTGTTTTGCTTTCTGGGACTTATCCACACATTCCCAGAAAATATATATGTAATGTCCTTTGGATGAAAACTAGAATAATGTTATATTACTGCATACATTTGGGTAATGGGAGTAATTCCAAGAGGCATTCACTCAGAGTCAGTCAGGACCAGGGGAAGGGTAGAAAAACACTTTACACAAGGGTATGTGTCTCATAAAAAGGTGCAATCTGTAACAGTCAAAAGTGCTCTCCCTGCTTTGTAATGGTATAGTTTTGTACCCCATTAATATGACTGTAATTTTGAAAAACTAAATCCTTAAAAAGGTGCACGTATAAAACAAATCAGTTAATAACTGTATTTTGCAGTGTGATAGAGTATATTGTCTGTATTTTGTCAGTAAAACGTACTGTTATACTAAACTTGAAAAATGACAATTTACAGATTACACCTTGTGGAGTGGAGAAATCTTTAAAGCAGCAATAGATAACATAATACTGTCTCAAAGAGAAGGAAAAAGTTAAATTCCAGTGACATCCATAGTTGTTTTTTTTCCACTAGAGACCTGCACATCACAGACCATGGTGCAAATATTGTAAAAAATAAATACATAAATACGACATGGGTAATCCATCCTTACATACATACACATATTGTTATCATAAAATAAGATAATTATAAGATTATTATAAAATTCATATGTACAAATGCATAGTCCATATGCGTCCAAGAAGAGGCCAAGCAATGAAGTTTCAGGGTTTTGTTTGGTGGGGGTTTGTGTTTTCCATGTGGGTGTGTGTAATGTGGGTTAGAGTTTGTGTGCTGTAGTGTGCATGGCACTTACTGTACAAGAACACAGGGGTTACACACCAAATCGCTCTGTGCTGTTTCTTCTTGTCTCACATATAGAGTCAGTGGGTTATTAGTGGGTAAAAGTTCACAGGTCAAAAGTTGAGCGGTACTTGGCCAGGCGTGTCCGCGGTGTCTGGTGTGCATGTCCGGAATAGCTGTGTGAGTGCGAATACAGAGGAGATGAGCACAGTGCAGCGTTTGGCTAGTAGCCTCACCCCGTCACTCTCCCCCTGACCCTGTCTAGACCCAGTGAGGCCAACACTCTTACCCCCAACCCCGGCACCAGTTCCAGCTGTCTCAACAGCCCCAACAAACTCTTGGTACAGACCCACTATCTCCCTTAGCTTGTCCATGGCCTCCTGGCTGTCATCGTCCTCATCCCCGTGGACCAGACTCGCATTATGGCAGATGTCACAACCAGGGCAGGGGTTTGTTCGCAGGCAGGCTGCTGACAACTGAACCAGGGCACTGAAGCTGTTAGATAAAGAGCGTAGGGCTTCATCAGGAGCCCATCCTACACGTGTGGCCCGCTGACACCCAGATGCCAACCGTCGAGCCTCTGCCTGGAGAAGACTCCTTTCAACTTCTGTCATGGCGACGGTGCTTGTCCCAGTACAATTTGGGTACCGTGCTGGGGTAGTACTGCCTTCAGTTCCATTGTGATTTAGGTCAGGCCCTACTTTTATGCCTGTGATATCCTGCTTTGAGTTTTGGCATGATGTTTGTTGGGGTTCCTCAAGTGCTCCCTTCTCTAAGACCAGCATAAGTTGGTCTATATCTTGACGTAGGGAGGCAAAACCTCCCTTTAGCCCACCATAATTCTTGTTGGTAAGTGTACGAAGAGGACCACCAAATGAGTTTGTGGGGGAAACTGGACGTGAAACTAGGGGACTGAGTTCAGAGGAGGCAGTGGAGAAAGTAGAGAGCGGACGGGGGTTGTCCCTTAGCAGTGACAGAATATTGGGCTTTGGAGAGGGTGTTGTAGGAGAAGAGACGGGTGCCGGTCGGGCAGGTTTAGGGCGTGTGCGGCGGGAGAACTCGTAAACAGTAAGCTCCTCATCAAAGCTTATTCCATCCTCAGTGTCTCCACTGAAACAGTTGGCGTAAACAGTGTGGCAGCCACAAGCCTCCCGGTGCTGCTGTGGAGGAGTAGTGTCAGCTTGTGAAGAGGTTGGTGAGTCACCTCCAATTTGCATGCTGGACACACCTCCCAACCCCACTGCTGAATGGGGCCGTGACTGAGGCTGCTCCGATGAAACACTGCCACTGTGTGCACTATTCTCTTTAAAAGTCAGATTAGGGTTGGAGCCGTTTGTCCCATTGGCCTTTTTCATGTGTGAGGTCACATCCTGCGCCTCTTTGATGGTGGCTATGACAACCTCAGCTCCATCCTCTAAAATATCCCCTTTCCCTGCTGGTTTTAAGTTTACAGTCTCTTTTTCCTTGACAGGGGTCCTGTTTAAATCTGATAACCCACTGGCTACAGATAAGCCAGAGCCAAATCCAGATGTGTCTCCATTGATGGAGCTCGTGGAGGGATAGTCCAGAGTTCCTAAAATCTCCTGGGAACGGGTCATGTACCAAGGCAGAGCCTGGATCTTCCCTCTCAGGGCAGAAGCTGGCAGTCTGCCTCCCAGGCTGGAGGAGCTGGTCCTCAGGTCTGATCCTGATCCAGATCTTCCAGGCTCTCTGATTTCAAGGCCTCCAACACCTTTGGAGTTGGTTGAAGTAAGGGAGCTGGTAAGGGTAAGAGGTGCGTCTGTATTTTTGGGTGACAGGCTTTCATGACTCAGGGAGACCCTCCTGGATCCTGACTGGACACTGCCATTGCGTAAGCTCCAAGGGTGGATTCCATTTGGCGGACTGACAATATCCTCAAAGACCCCTTTGCTAGGATCAGTTGGGGAGACAGGAGAGCTAGCAGGTAGTGATAAGGGGTGGAAATTGGTGGGAGAAGTGGGTTTGGGAGGCACTGGTGGGGGGATAGCTAGCTTTGTACCTGAATTAGAGCGAGGGATAGGGGGTAGGTTTGGTGGCTTTCTTGTGGGTAGAGCAGTCCCATTGCTTTTGCCCTCAACTTTAGGGGTTTCCTTTACATCGGGAATGTATGCTTTGTCATTGGAAACAACATGCGCTCCATGTATCAAATCTTTATTCTCTTTCATATTGTTTTCTTGCCTCTTCACCGTTTCCTCAGTTTGTGGTGTTGTAATGGGTAGTGGCTGCTTGCTGCACCGCACTGCTGTGATCAGGGGTGATGAGAGAGGCAGTCCACCTGCCCCAGATGTGACAGACTTGAACTCCATGGTGTCTGGCTCCATTTCCAGAAGTTCAGAGGACAGACGTCCAGAGGCATCCCCATTACAGTGGGCATATGATCTCCCATGCTGGGGGGATTTGGGAGGAATGATCTGAGGTTTAGGAGGTAGATGGGGCTTAGGTGCCAATAGTGGTTTAACCTTAACTTCAGGTTTCTGAGATGGTTTTGGTGGACTGGGCTGTTGGTTAGCAAGTTGATTTGTGGGGCCTTTAAGCGTCTCCACTTCCCTCTTGATTTTAGAGGATCTGGCTTTATTGGCAAGGGGGGAGGATGGCTCTTTCCCCGGGACAGCTGAAGGACCATTCCAGCTTCCACTCAAACGATTAGCATTCCGCCGGTCAGCCAGCTCAGCGTCTGTGAGACAGAGACAAATCAAAAGGAAAGGTCAGAAAGAGAAAGGCATCAGTGGATTAACACAACCCCACCCCCCCCAACTCCTTTTAATCACATTAATGTCTCAGTGTTGTCACATCTTATAAAAAACATACCACCATAAAAGGACCTTCCCAAAATTGGGAGGACAAATTGTCTTATTCATCTGCAAAGTCATAACAAACATGATGTTAACAAACCTGATAGATCAGGAACTGGGGGAGTAAATCTCTCCTGTGCATCAAAAAACTCATCTTCAGACTCTGAGGCAGTCTCTTTGATCAAAAGAGCTGGTTTGGGATTAGGTGAAGGTGTCAGGAATAGACCCTCTTCGTCCTTGGAGAGGCGCTGCTCAGCCTGTCCTGCTTTGTCCACAGGAATTGAACTCGTCCTTACTGGGACTTTGGGAGGGATCTTTTTCTTTTTTTTAATGGGTGATCTTTGAAAGGGTATGCTGTCAATCATTCTCAAATCTCTTGAACTAGGGATCTTAGAAATGCGTCTGAGTCCCTTAACTTCTTGCTCTTCTTCATCCTCCTCATCATCATCATCATCATTGTCATCATCACTAGTAGCCTCAGGTGGGCTAGGGAGGAAATCAGCCTTGGAGAGCTCAGCAAAGCAAAGGCAAGAGTTGTCATTGCCACGGTAATTGAGGTTTGTGGGTCGCAGGGGCCCTTGATGGCGTTTTGGCTCCAGGAGGTAGGGGTGGTGAACGTCCAAACTTGGTAGATCCTCGCTTGTGCGTGGTCCACGGAGCACATCCAGACGAGATGGGGCTTTAGCTGCGGCATTGCTCTCCTCCAGGGCAGCACTCAAGGAGCCACTGGACAAGCTGGAGAAGCTGCTGGTGACCCGTGGGTCAGTGTGGTACCAGCTGGTCTCCAGGTTCATTTCTTCATCCATAATACTTAATTTACGCAGACCATTTCCTGTTGCTCCTCCTTCCTCTTCACCCTCATTTTCCATACCTTCTGTTGTCACTATTATCTTCACTTCCTGTTTGCCTTTGTGCTCTTCTCTCTCTTTTCTTTCTTCCTCTCTCCGCTTCTCTTCCTCCTCTCTCCTCCTTTCTTCCCAGTCCTGACTTGCTGGGTCTGGGCGTTTGTAATTCTGAGAATCCATTGGGTCATCCTCATCTGTTGAGTCATCTGAGTCACTACAGCAGCGAGACACATAACCTAATAACAACAGAAAATACACAAACAAAAAATTAGTAAATTAGTAGAGAAGGATATGTTTTAAAATTTGATAATATTATGTGACTGGCTTTTCTAACGGTACCCATACTGGCTGGTGACATACATCAGAATCTGATGTGTAAAATATAAAAATGGCCAAAGCCAGAAAGTGATTATTTAAAAGTGAAACAGTTTTTGCTCACTTGATAGGGATTCATAGCACACGCCCTCTATTACGGCGAACCTCCCACACACACCTTCTTCAGCAGGAATCCGGTGCACCCTCACTTTTGGGCGCCCCAGACGGAAGACATTGACACTGGGATCCACAAGGAGTTTGCAGTAGCCTCCCAGCAGACACCCTAAGTCTTTGGCTGCCAGAGAGTCCATCAGTAAGGCAAATGGCTGCAAGGGGGAGGGCATTGCAGGAGAAACGGTAAAGTGATTAACGTCAAAGGGTAAGGAAGAAAAGGCGATGGAGGGGGAGAAAGAGGGAGAGAGAGTCACCTTTGAGTCCAGTGAATTTGCTTTATACAGCTACCACACACCCCCTTAGGCTGTATACTGTTTGTGTATTGGAGGAGAAATGCTTGACCTATATTTACTCGAGCATGAGCTTTGGCGTGAATGTGGTGAGTGAATATCCATTTTTTGTATCTGTGTCGCTGTATGAGTGTTGGTGTATGAGTGTGTTTATGAATAATAGAGTCTAGAATCTCAATGTCTCCCTTACCTTCATGTCGTGCAGTGAGATGCGCAGTAGGCTGACTTTGTCCGACTCAGTGAGCAGCTCCACTCGGCTGATGCTGCTGAACTCCACCAGCGTCGAGATCATATTGAGCTTGTGGTTGATGACCTGACTCATCCCATACTTGGATCCCACCAGCAGACTGACCAACACCTCCCTGTCCTGAAGCTGAGTATGGATGAGAGTGAGTTATGTTACATAATGAAACAAAATGAGCAGAGAAGAGTAGGAAGAGGTAGAATAAGGGGGGAAAGGTGCAAATGTTTTTTTTAATATGGAAGATAACAGGGTTATGCTCAGCTGGACTAGCTAAGCCTTTTGAATAGTAACATGTAATATATCCAAGAATTTAAATTAAGTTGTTAGGTGTTATATCCCTTTACAGACAGACCCACCAGGTGATATCAGGCTCTTAACCCTTACCATCATCGTAGCTGTGTAGGACCGTCCCCCGTATGAAATGAGCTCTCCCAGCTGAGTAAGGTAGGCCAACCGAGCCTGAGTTGCAGAAATTACCTAAAACACAGTAGTTGACAAAAAAGAGAGAGGAATGAAAGAAAACCAGGGGGGATGGTATGGTTGACTCACTGACCAAAACAATTCTTTCCACCGAGAATGTGATCCACTTATTTTCCCACAACATTGCCAAATCCCAGACCTACTATTTCCTTTATAATCATCCTCCCACTCACCCAGGGGCGGCAGGTAATGTAGGCTTGGGTAGGCTTAAGCCTACCCCAATATTCCATCCTACAAATGCGGAGAGACGGCTATCCTTGGTACTGTATTGTGACAATCTGTGGGATAATTCCCACATTACTCAAAGACATTGAATGCACCCTCACTGTCCAGAAGCCATCAATCCCCATCCAAGTCTCAGTCATGGTTACACCAATACATGTAGATAAACCTGAACACTAAATCAACCCCACAACACTAAAGCCCAGGTAACAAATGCACACCCATAACATCAACGGAGCATCATTAAAACAAATATGTGAAATATGTATATAGGTCGTTGAGCTTTTTTTGTGAAGGGTAAAGCAGAAGTGTTGAATTCTGACATGTGTTGCCCTTGACTGTGTAACGTTATTCGATTAGGCTATAAAAGAGAAGAGGTGCAGTGCCGTCTCGGTTCGGAAGTTGAAATCCTTGTTTTTTTTCAGATGGCCATTAATCCAGCGATCTCTACACAACTGTCGGAATAAAATATAACTATCCTAGTTAGCGGCAATGAGCGCGTCCTCCGAGTGGTTTTTACCAAAGATCTTTTATAAACTGTCTCTGGTTTTACCACCAATCATGTGTATGCGACTTAATGCCTTTTTACAGTTGCCGCAGCCGACCTGACGCGCGCCAATGTGACGTCAAAATGACGTAGATCTCGCTGCCGCGCCAGGATTTTGAGTGCGCGACCTTTTCGCATTACGACTGTAGCGTGGTGTCGCGATACCGTTCTCTTATTACATCCATGGTTGATGCTCCACGCCCTTGACCGGCAGCTGATTGGACGAACGCGTCTGGATACTCCCGAATTTCAAAAGCAACCATAATGGCGGCTCGTTCGGAATACGATCTCGTATTCTACGAAAATAGTTCACCGAAACTTATTTCTGAAAACATTTTAAGCGAGAAATAGGCCATACAGTTGCTGAATCTGTCTTCAATTCAGATCGACAAAGGTCAGTTTGAAAGATTTTCATCAGATTTTGAGAGGACCCGCGAGAGACTTCCCCTAGTCTCCCCTGTGCTCTACTTCTGTTGGATCGTCGCGTCTCGTTCAACGGATTCATTTGCATAAAGATGGGCATCAGCCAGCTTTTTTGACGCGCAGCATTTTTTCAAATGCATCGCTACCTTCCCGGGATGCTTTGTGAGCGCGTTAAAGTCGCTTGACATCACCCATAGGAATAAAGTGGAGTGCGGCGCGACAGAAGCGTCGCACGGCCAGGTGGATCTGCACTGTATTTTTTTCAGCGGCACACGACAAAGCGGAAACAAGAAGCATGGACGAGTTCGAGGGCAATTGGATGCCAGGACTGCAAGTCTCTCTTGATGCAGAGAAGATGAGTTCTTTTATGGTTAATGAAAGGCTTGATCCGACGAAGTAGGTCATCGAATCAAATCGAAACATTGACGTCAGTGCTGCTGCCAGTTCTGCCGTTGTTAACCTTTTTCTTCTTCTTCTAGTCCGTAGAAATAACAAAGTTGGTAGCCTTTCCTCATTAGCGCCACTGTTCAGGAGAAGACTGCAACTAGTGTCGCGACCACCATGCGCGAGTATAAACAGTTACGGCGCTCCCATGACGTCACATTTGCGGACGACAGGTCAGCTGTGGCGAGTATACCGGACGCTTAATCTACCTCCCTTCCACATTAGCCTACCCAAACCTCCACCTCACCCGCCACCTATGCACCCACCATCTATCTGCCTTCCCAACCTGCTGTCATTCCATACATCACTTTAAACCTCAGGGAGATTAGCAGCTAAAATGTATCCAAAGCCACTATAAACTGTCACTATCTATCTCTTTACATCTCTCGATGCTTCCTTCCACTCATCCGTCAGTACGTTACCTACCTTCTGGCGTGGCTCTAGCAGGGACTGGATCTTTTTGAGGTGGTAGCTGATGGCTTTCCTCAGGTCCTTCTCCCTCATGTTGCTCAACAGTGTGGGAGAGATGAAGCTGTCCATGCCAAACTCTCTCCTGTCATTACCACACACACACACAGAGGAATGAAAACCACACTGATACATGAACATGTAGCCTCAATGCATCCTAAAATTTAAGTGAAATTGAACTACAGTACCCCATATGCACTATATGCACTTAGTTTCTCCAAAACCAAGTAAATATTGGTGCAGCATTGGTGCAAAAGGTGAAGGGAGGCTGGGATTCAAATGTGAAATTGTAGGACAGGTATGAAACATGCAGTATGATGTAGCTAATGTTAGACTCATAAGCTAGCTAGCTTATGTGTTTTGATACATAGCAAACAGTGGCTTCAAAAGTACAGCTTCATTTGACTGAACTGCTACCGCTAGCCATTTGTCAGGTTACTACAGAAATAAAATACACATATGGTGAAGGTGAACTTTTATGCATAGATATCCCTATTGTTGTGTCACCAATGTAACATTTAGTAACTTGGTGCAATTCATATAATTATAAATATTCAGTTTTAGGTCTTATCTCAAGGTAATCAGTAAGCACCAACCTAACAGCAAGTAAGGTTGACATTTTTACATGAAAGCTAAATACAGACTTGAATGACAAAAAAAAAATGACAAAGAAGTACATTGAGATTTGTGAGTAGACATATCTGCTGATGTTTTTTTCTCCCCACGGCTGCCACTAGATGTTACTAAACAGCCATATTTTAACTGAAATGTAAACATGACTGCATCATCGGTTTCATTTGAGGTGAAAAAAGCCTACGTCTGCAGTTATTTATGACTGCAGTGACGTAAATAATCATATTAATCTATGAACGGTGAGTCAGTGAGGTGGTCTTTTGGGAAATGGATCTGTGCTTAGGTGTTTGTGCATTTATGGATTTTAAGTGTGAAATTGAAAAACCCAAAAAGAAACTTTTGAGCAACACCCAGGAAATAGGGCAAATATACACCCTTGTGCACAAACGCAACACATTTTCCAATCACATTAATAGATTAGGCATTTCAAATGCAACCTTATCCCACAAACATTACAATGATTACAGCAGTAGAACAAGCTCACACCCTTCGATCACCATAATTACACAAAACCATATGAGTGCTTGAGTCAGGGCTGTAGTGTCCCTACAGTGTGACCCTAAAAAGACAAACGCATATGACTCACGTAATACTCTTGATAGAGGCCCTGGTCTGTCCACAACTATCTAATCTCTCGTGCATGTGCAGGGCAGCCAGGCGGAGTGCAGTGTTACACTTCATCTCGACTGCAAAACGCTCCTGCAGCACGTCCCCGACACTCTGGAAACACACACAGTCACAGCATAATGCATGCAGACATTACAAATACACATGCACATTACTGTAAACATACCTTTGTACAACTGAAAGGCATAATATTTCGACATTTACTTGTTTAATATAGCACCGTGCACTTTAAGTCAGACATTGCAAAATACACAGCTTGTGAGTATTTTTTAAAGTAAACCAACACTGGGACACCCAAAGTGCCACTAAAACAGCAAAAACAAAACGCAGCAGGTGGCAAATACTCCTCGTAGAACAATAAATCACTAAGACATAAGTGGCACTCCCCATGTTTTACTGTGCAACACAAATATGCAAAGACAAACTGTGGCTTTGAGGCTTTTCATCCAGTGTTGAAATGTACGTAGTCTCAAAGTTGAGCTACAACACAGCACATATCTGACTGTATGCAGGAGTTCTTTAACTCCCAAAATGTTTACTAGGTGAAACAAGGCCACAGTAATACATCTTAATATATTAGAGCACTTTTCAACTAATATGAGAAAGACATGGAGCGACTGCATATTAACTCAAAACGTCTTAACTTTGATTCTGGCTCTATTTTTGTAATGTTTTAGAGCAGGTTTAGAGTACACAAGAGCAAGTTGCCACATCTATTAAATATCGGATATACAACTACATTTGGCAAGTTTGAGTTTTTTTTACTGTATAAACATATGGACTTGGTTTCTACATGTAAGTGAGGAGAAAGGGGTCAACTTCTGATTAAGGTTGACCAACACAAAGTCTGTAAGATTGACAGAATTATCTCACCTGTAAAAAGAGGTACTCAAAGGTAGAGGGGTCATCCTGCAGCAGGTCCATTGGGTCTCTAGGGATGAAACACACCCTGAACAGACATCTGTAGTCATGGGAGTCTTTTTTCTGCACCACCTGGTAAAGACAAAAACAGACATATAAAGATATATGCAAGCTCTAAAAGTGAACCAAATCAACCACACTGCATCCGATCTTTGCTGGGTTGTACCCTCTTGTGAGTAGGTCTACTGGTACTACTTAAAAGTTGCATTGAAGTAAATTACACCTAATGATGAACATAACTTTAGCATGATTGTGTGTGGATTTGTGCATTCACAGTTTCCTTCACCTTCTGTATGAGCTCGTCTTCGTGCAGCAGCAGTAGTTTGGTGATGCTGTACTGTTGCTCTAACACCAGGGAAAAGTACTCGATGGCCCGGATGGACAGTTTATCCTTCAGAGTCAGCACAATGTCCTGGAATGGTGAAAAACCAACAGTTCAGACCCCCTTAGACAAACATGTTTCATCCCTGTCTGCTGATGGCAGATGGTCAAATCTGATTCCTCCTCTCAGTTTCCCTTTGGCTGGGAATACAAACTGAAATACAAAACCTGCTGTAATAATCATAAT
>NC_050173.1:35006636-35019136 GCF_008315115.2 Sander lucioperca
ATTATTGTTGTCGTTCGTGTAAACACAGTATTACTTTGGGGAAAATCCAGCCCATATAGTGTCCCTTTTATGTAATCAAAGTCAACATTCTGGCGCGTAGCTCTGCCCCCTCTAGCCTTCCAGCTAAGCTCAACAGGACGCCTTCAATCTTCCTGCGAGTGCAATGGAAGACATCCCACTTTTCTCTGAGTCGTGTCCAAGTTTCTTCTTTACAGGGAGGCAGAGTCTAATGTAAAGAGAGGCCGTGAAAAAATGTTGGGCGTTCAGAGAATGTATCGCAAAAGGAACAGACAAAAACCAACAGCCCTGGTCGCTTCAAGATGCCACGCCACCCCCCCCCAGGTACCTTGTTTGTTCCTTTCTGAGGTAGCCAGGGTTCGTGTCATGGCATATCAAAGTATGATTAGCAACAGGAAGTGACTGCTGCTAGAAACAACGAAGCAGAAGAGAAGACAGGGGAGACGACTTGTAATACGACACCGAGGCCTTACACTTTAAGGTCTTTTGTTTAAATAACTTGGCACTTAAAATAAATACATAATAAATTAAAACTTCCAATGACCAATAATGAGGTGCCTTATCACCAAATCCTAGTTATGAGAGCTGGGCAATTCAATCCAGTTATCTGTTTGTACTTTTTTCAATAAATTGATTATTTAATCTATAAAACGTCTGAAAATATTGACAAACACCAATCACAAGTTTCCAAATTACTTGTTTTGTTCAACCAAGTCAAAAATGAAAAGATATTATTTTGAACAATTGATCAAAATCAGAATTGTTGGCCAGTTTTAATAAAACAAAGTTTGGGTTTCTCACCAAAGTGCATTGTGTGCATCTTTAACGTATAACAAATGAGTTGAATGCATTTCCTTCCTAATTAATCATCATGTGAACATGAAGGCGTATCACATAGTAGCACATGCATGAGATGTGTTGCATATTGATAGAGGAAAACAATTGTATTAATAATTCAAAACTGATTTCAAACACATTTCACCCAGCTTCACTCTTTAAGAAAAAGGCCATCTTAAAGTCATTTCCTGTTAATGATTAATTAATTGTTATCTCCGTCTGCAGGGAGACGAGGAGCTCTGCCGTGACTCTAATGAAACTGTTGTCAAGGCTTGAGAGCAGATTAAATGGAGACACAAAACAAACAGAGTGGAGGCACAGAAAACCTCAGTTCTTGCCCAATTCGCAGCAGTAGTGACCGCCTCCCAGTGTTGACCTTCAGACTGAGATAAAGAGAGCTACAACTAAAGGACGAGGGGGGGGGTAGGAGAGCAACTGATACAAATAGAGGGAAAGCTCTAGGCCTCGAGTGTTAAGCTAAAGCTTTGAGATTGGGCCAGCTAAATAGAGAGTACAATACATTAGACTATAATGGAGATGAGGATATAGCACTGACGGAACAGAATAATGGCTAATGGATCTCAAATGTCTGCACGCCCATCTCACCTAATGTGCATTCTACTTTCTGTGCCATGTATACCTTAGAAGAAGTCAAGATACAACCGCAAAAGTCTCCATCCTCCTTCCTCCAAAATAATTGATACAAAAATGTAAGAGGAGAAAGAAAAGGGAACATGAATATTTCACGTTTAGCTGATCAGAGGTATAGCCAGCAGATACATCGGTAAGGTAAGGAGCAGCCGAAAGGTGCGTAGAGACCAGAGTGGTTCAGTCTGCCAAACAGAGTCAGTGTCTTAACTCATGCATATAGAGAGAGGCAGATGGAGACTAATGTGCATCTGATAGCAAACCTCTTCGTTCTCAAAGATGGAAAGAGCTCAGACTGAACATGAGCTCTGTAATTGCACACAGAAGTCTCCCTAAATGGGAGGTGGCAGATAGGCCAATAAGAGGAAAAAAGCTGCTAAGGGACAGGAGAACATGAGTGGAAAGGTAGACAAAAGCAGAGAGGACAAAATGATCAACTACCAAACGTTGAGAAAAAAAAACAGATTGGTGGGAGAAATGAGCGAGAAATTCACGCCTAAGGCGACCATCAATCCTGAGGCTTGGAAAACATCAATTAAAATGGTCCCCTCATTATTTTATAGCAGTTGAAAGATGGTGACAGAATGAAGTGGAGGCATAAACAATAGCAGGTGACGGCCGAGAGAACAGACTAATGCTTTTCCTCGGGGTGGGTGGTCACTAAAACCTGCTCCCTCTACATCATGGGAAGCAGGCCAGAACCATACTGCTAGATTAATGAGAGACGATGAGGAACAGGGGGACTGAGCCTGGTCCTCAGCTGTAACAACTCTCTGGATAAACAACGCTAAGGTTGGCCATATGTAGGCTCACATGTCCTGTTCACCTCCCCCCTCCCTCCCTGACACTGCTGTTGCACTTCTTTCAGAGTGTGAATAAAACCAAGCGTCCCAAGGCTTGTGAGGAGAGTCAGTACATTAACACTGTAGACCAGAGCCGTGGGTGATCCCTTCGACAAATAAACTTTTAAAAAGGAGAACTGGACCTTCCGAGTCCCTCAGGACCTAACACTATCCCCTTCTCCCCCTTTCTGCCCCCTCTCTCCCCGATCCGTCCCATCGCCGCTGACTGACAGAAATAAATGATGACCCTCTGTGTTCAATCACCACAGGCCTTGGCAACCGCACGTTCTCCATGGAAACGCTGGAGTTAAGTTGTGTTCAGAGGCATGGAAACTGTGCAGAAGGAAATGGAGGGAGGTAATCCATAGGACACTCATCAAAAGGCTACTGTTGTCACGTTTCTGTCTTTGTCTGTGTATTGATGTGCATGTACCACAGTGGCTTGATCACAGCAGAGACAGACCCGAGAGACTCATTACAAGGAAATCCAAATGATCACACTACACAGCACGTGTGTTTTGTTTGTATCTGTTCCTGAACAAATATTACTGAGCTTTTATGCAAACACTCAGGCCTCACAAAAGACAAAAACAACTTTGGTCAGACCGTTTCAATTGTAGGCATGGGTCAAGGTTAAAAATGGGTGAGAATGACGCCAGTGTAATCCCTAATATGTAATCCTGTTACTCTCGACATTGCAAACAGTACCAAATGTGCTTATGCCAGCTCTGTTACTGTGTGAGATGCCTTAAAGGGATTAAGAAACGAGACACAATAGAGCGATGAAGGCGAAGACTGGACATTGTATTGACAGAGAGGTCGAAATGCGATGTATCTTTACTCCTTGTCATGTAACAAGATGGTGCATGTTTGTTACTCACCGCCGTCAACAGCAACATGACCACTGGGCTGGAATTCTCCACCACAAGCAGCAAAAAGCAAAGCTAAAGCAAATTTCTGTATTTTGTATTCAGCCTCCTACCCTTTCTTGCGAGAGATTAAACTTCAAAAAGCACACATTTTCATATTTCTTTTGAAGCACATCTAAAGCAACAAACAGGCACATGAGAGGAGCAAAAACTCGCCTTCTGTAAGAGGTTACATTAAAAAAAAAAAGTAAAAAAGTAAAAAAGCCACAGTCGGCAGCCAGCCTTGGCATTCATCAATATAGAATCAATCAATCTGAAATGTGAATTTCATTTTTCATGCATCCATTGTGGCTGCTGCGATTAAAGGCTTAGGCCATGAAATAGTGTGGAACGCTCCGCCGTATTTTCACTCCAGCTTGAGCCTCCCACCCTTCACCCAATCTGAATGCACAAGCAGGCAGCTTCATTTTAGCTGCAAACATTTACAACGACACTTCCCTCTCCCTCTGTCTCATCAATTCATTTCATGCCACTGCGTGAAGGACAGAGGACTCAGGAGGGAAATGTAGTTTTGCCATCTAATTCTCCAGAAAGTGACTTTCAGACCATTTCCCCTACCAAACCATGCGGCTGAATTATCACATCATTTTTCAGCACCTCAATTTACTGTCCCCAAGACTGAGGTAATTTCACAGAAGAAAAATGCCTTTTCTCAATTCGCCCATGCCCCTCCAATTACATCTCAAGGCCCTACTTGAAGGCATCGGTCCCGGTGCTGTCGTAATTGAAATGATTACAATGTTATTCGTTGACACAGTAATGGGACAAAGAGGCAGAGACTCATCTTCAAATCCAGACAATGGAGTGCAATCGGTTCCTAAAAGCAATTATGAACAGAATGGGACAACAGAAAAAAAGTGTGTTCAATGACTATTATAAAGAAATGGGGCATTTCTGTACCACTGCTGTACTGTATATTCAGCACCAGACAGAGCAAGATCCCATCCTTAACATTTCCATTGGAGGAGATCATGTCAGATCCCCTCAACACAGACGTCTCCCTCCATGAAGATAACCTGAGCAGGCACAGGCATAATGGCATGATTACACATTCATATTATGTGGGGACTATTAGGACCAAGATGAATAAAAGCACAGGGCAGAGAATAAAATATACATAGCACTCTCAAAGTCTTTTTCATCTTAGAATAGGCTACCAAACCTCCTGTCCTCTTTAGATCTGAGATCTCAAGCAGGAGGGATCTGAGAGCGGCAGGAAGTGTAAAATGGATTACCTCACAGTGTGAGAAGCAGTGTGGATGAGCTGTGGGAGCCATGGGAAAGCTGTGGCGGGGTGGAGACGAAGCGAGGAAGGGTCATTAGGGAACGGTGCAGCAGAGATATGAAATGGAGACTTTCCTCAATGTTATTACTCCTCTGGGTGGTGGGGTAGAGTGGCAAGAGCGAAACCAACACCTTCATCAATAGCCTCAATGCAGCACATAAAAAAAAAAAGCACCGCACGCAAATATACACACACAACCCCCCTGCTGATAACCACTGGCAGCTCGCTACTACAGTATATCTATTTATAGACACTCTGTGCCCCATTTACAGGCATGGGGACACTGGATATGTACAATAAAAAACAGTGGAAACCATGGAAGAAATCATTTGTATACTGCAGACATTTATTAGCAGCTGAGAAGGAGTCAAGAATGGCACAGAAAAAAGAAAAAAAATACTTACTGCAGAAAGCTAAAACTCCATTAAGAAGGACCATCAAACAGTTATCATTCACAAATGACCACCGATCAAAACAAGCAAGGTCTCATTTAAATTAAGTGCAATCAAATTCATATGACTACACATTGGACGGATTAATCAGAGAAAGAGAAATAATTGACCCCACTTTGGAAGGCTCTGCATATGATTTCATCTTTGAGTGGCATCACAGACTATTAGCCAGCCGCCACAGGCGAGGAGATCCTACGGTGTGTGCAATTGAAATACTTAATAACTTCCTAAATTGGTCTTTTTTGATGGTTTGACATCATGCATATGGATGTTCTGCAGGATTGAAATTATGGCAGTGGCATGCTTATGTGTGAAAATTATAGGAAGGACCTGGGGCAATGAATAACCCCCACTCTCCTCCCGCAAAAAAAGAAAGAAAAAAAAGGTACACTTTCGAGGAAAGGGGAGGGGGGGGCTCAGTCTATTGGATTTCTCAGAGAAGAAATAGGCTTGTAGTGCCTCGGACAGCAAACGCACGGCACAGGGAGGTGGTGGCAGAGGGAGGAAGGACTTCGCCATTTATCATTTTTGTCAGTCCTAGTAGAAAAGGGAGGTGGGGCACGGGGGCTTTCATATAAATTGAGTGTAGGTGGAATCAATGTGGCGTTGTTGGTGAGAGGAGGGGAGGCGAGGGAACCAGATCAATGCTGGTGGGAGTGACTGTTTGTTCCTATTGTTTATCTACTGTCATCTCAGGATGCTGCTGAAGGACAAGGGAGCATGGCGGGCAGCATAATGCCTCCATTGGGACTTGGGATTCGTAATGGGTCTCTCCTTATACACACAATGGACATCACTCAGAGGTGAAAGTCATAGAGCTCGTGGATAAGGCACGTCTGTGTGTGTGTATATGTGTGTGTGTGTTGGGGGGGGGGTTTCTGAGCTGAAGGGGCAAGTAGAGATAACAGCACTTGTCGGTGTGGTTTCATGCTGCAGGGTCTGCCGATCAAATCAACTGCCTATTCAGCTCAGAAGAGCTATCCAGAGCTGCACAGAATCTGACTGAAGCACAACAGTTTTATTAAGACTTTTACACCTACAGCGAAACAGCAGTAAGAGATTTGCTGACCTGACTTGAACCAGAGATGCTATCAAACAACGCTCATGATGACCACAGATTAATAAAAGAAAACTAGGCATGCTGTAACGCGGGCTGTGGCACACGCACAAACAATATAACTGTCTAATCTACTCAATCAATCTGGGAGAGGGGATACAGCCGAGCAGAGCATGTATCCCGGAGTGTAATAGGCATAAGTACAATACCTGCTCATGAAATGACAATGATCTAGATTCAAGAGGCCGCCCAGTGAATTTCAGGTATTATCATTCCCAGGGGAGCCCTCCCCCCCCCCTTTTTTTTTTTTTTTACACCTCCCCTCTTCCATCTTCCCTTCTTTCATGTCCAGATAAGAAACGGCTCGCACTTATCTGACTGTGATTCGCGCAGCAGAAATGCGTTCCCATGGGAATATCACGGTACGGAAGAATAGCTGACACGAGAGATGAGATTCTGTTGTGCTGCCCATATTTTTGCCTGCGAGATCAAATAGATAGGCTTTTTCCTCCCGCATGAAAAAGGTGCTCATAATCAGCATGCTTTCAAAGCACTATCAAGAACAGATAAATAGATGGCAGTGAAAATGTGTGCAGAGGGTGGCTGTATACTGTATGTTTTACATAAACAGTGCACACTTGACACGTGCTCCCATCGCGGTAATTGCAGGAACTAAATGTGTGAAAACTCTAACTGCAGAGAAATACCCAGCCTCATGATTGGTTTATCGCAATTACAATAATTGCACTCCAAATTGTAGCCCCGGTCATGAATCCTATTGGAAATCCTGTGATTTTTTTTAAACGGAGACTCAGCTCCAGCCTTTCTCTTTTCTCTCTCATACTTTGTGCCATTTTTAAAAACACAAACAGTCGAGCTCCACTATAATCCAGCGTGGCAGTATTCACTCCCATAGACTGTTTCTTTGCTGTTGTATGAGATTGGTTCAACTGGAGACTCAAATCAGCAAATATAAGATGGCTCTACAGAGATGCAATTCCATGACAAGCTTAATGATTGGTTAGGCATTTAGTATGTCTTAGCTCTATATTTGGTATGTCGATATAGTCAGACAATCGTAAAAAACCCGAATGGCTGATTTAATAACTAACTAGTGCATTTAGTTTTCAGAAGTTGCCTAATAAGTTGAATGGAGAGCAGCTGTGTATAATTAAGGTGTAAAAACGTTAAATTCACTTGGATCCCCTGGAACCCTCGACAGAGCTAAGCCCAGAATGTCCTCACATCCTAGGAACAAGAGAGAAGGCTGAGATTGCTTTTCGGGCCTCGGAAAGTTAAGTTTAGGATCAGACGGTGAGCTATTATAGGGGAAGACCGCTATTAGCTGAAGAAGAGCAAAAGACACGTAATGTTGTATAAACTTTTTCAAACGTAACAAACGCATTTACAACTAAAATGCCGTTGCAGCTATTAAATGCAGTAGAATCTTATTGATCTGTGACAAGATAATTTAATTAATAAGTCAGTTCATGAAAACAAAAGAATTTCAAAGACAGGTGATTTATGAGTCTTTTAAATTGTATCTGATAAATAATACGGTACTAATAGTTGTTTATTAACTGGCATCTGGCTGTCATTTTGCAAAAGTGGCCCCCATGCAAAACCAGTTGAGTATGCCCGCTCTATGGGGTTTTATGGCTGAGAGATGGGAGCCACTGTCAATTCAAAAACTATCGCCTGGGGGCTTCACAAGTCACACTGTTATAGCACACTGGTAAAGAGAAAGTCACTGCTAAAAAAAAAAAAAAAAAAAACTCACATGACACCTCAGCTAGTATTTGCCAGAAGGGATGTGGAAGAAAAGTTTGAGTGGGTTTTATTTTGCGATGAGACAAAAATGCAGCTTTGACCTAGAAGAATTGTAGAGTAAGAGGAAATAAATGCATCTTGAAAGTTTGACAGAAGGCTGTGACTTGAGAGAAGATTTATGTTTCAGCAAGACGTCAATCCCAAACAGGGCTAACAGCTACACAGGAATTGCTTAAACACAACAATGTTAATGTCCTGAAGTGGCAAGGTCCAGAATTCAGAATTAGCTAAATCCAGACTTTAAATGTTCCAGTTCATGAAACTTGACAGAGCCTGTCTATATGCACTGATACAGGCCTATCCACACAGCCATTCACCTGTAATTGCTGCCAGACTTAAACTACTACTAAATATTAACCTGAGATGGATAAATACTTAGGCAATGATTATTTGGGGTTTTACATTACATTACATTTGTTTTTATCAGTTGGTGTAAAAAAAAAAAAAAAAAAAAAAAAGAGAAGCTATATCCAATATATCCGTTATGGGAAGGATGGTTAATACTGTTCGGCATTGTCCCTGCCATGTCCCCTATCCCCTCTCCCTCAAGTCTCCCCCTGTTCCCCAAAATAAACACAGCTCCGCCATGGCTCACCATCATCCCTTTCACAGCTTTAGTCTTAACTCTGCAACTGGTCGAGACTGTCTGTCTATATCAGCGCACTACCTGTCGCCAGGCAAGCGGCTTTCCCTTCCTCTGTTCTCGTCCTGGACCAAAGGGTGAGGCATGTGTGGGTGTCATGGAGCTGACAGGTCTATCTGGGCTCTGTCTACTGTGCTGGCTCTTCCCATTTCCCCTCTTCACTGCCGCCTCTACAGCTGCTGTGTATCCTACCGTGACAGAAATTTACAGAAGGGGGTAGCTGGGGTCAAGGGTCAAGCCTTCACAGGGCTGCATGCATGGTGTATGTCCTGGAACACCACGCTTTGAGATCAAAACAATATTTCAATATTTTTTTTTAGAGAGGGAAACAGGCCAGGGGGAGGGAGGAAGGAGAGAGAGAGGGGGTGTATTTATGTGGGAAGAGAGCTATGCTTTTCCCTGTCAGTTCAAGGAAAGCCTGTCAGAGTTATGAATTAACACACACAAACACACACACACACACACACGTAAATGTGTGCACATTTATGTGTTGTTGCTGGGTGCATGCAGCTCGCAGTGGATTATGGGTCCAAACTCCCAATCTAAAAAGCAGACTGTCATGTAGTGTCGTGTGTTAGCCATGTAAAATCTAAATTGTGTCTCCCGCGACCCATCCATAACCGGCCAGCAGCTGCCAAAGTCAATGCGGTTCAGCCACACGCCGTCACCATAAACCCTATGTAACACATTTCTCATTTGCTACGCCTCTCAACCATTTGCTCTCCTGAGCACACAAACAGCCGTTTCCACTCTCTCTGCCTCTCACACATACACAATCAATTTGGACACACACACGCATGCATGCACGCACACACACACAGAGAGATTGGTGGGGTGCTTTTTTCTTCTGCTGGCTGCAACAGGTGTGTGGGGGTAGGAAGTAGTAAGATGATCCAGCCATGAAGACCCATTCCTTCTCCTCTCTTGCCAAAACATCCCCAGTCCCACTGATATCCTTCACCTCCTGAAGGGAAACTTCCAATCAGTACAGCAGATCAATACACCCTAGCCTCAGGACATGAGGCTCTAAAGTTAACTAGAAGCACTTAAGGAAAGAGGTATCGGTATTGATTTCAACGGGTTAATGAGACCTTGTGTGCTAGCTACGCTTTTTTGAGATTGGAAATGCGTGACTGCCAGTTAATTGATACAAATTGGTAACACACGCACAAACTTGACTGCTGTTGATGATTTAATAGGACTATTCTCTAGTCCATTGCCTTATGTTTTGACACTTAACAGTATACACAACGGTGAAACAAGGATGAATGAAAAAAAGATAATAGCTCCTCAGTCAGAGGAGAGCACGGTGACACGATGAATCAGTGCAGACGGACCTAGATGACCAGAAAGAAAGCAAACTGGTCAATCTTTTATCTGGCTGCGGGTAAAAATACTGAGTACCATACATTTCAGTATGCCACGACATCTTTGCTCCAATATCAATTATTCAGCATTGCCTTTTCTAACCCTTTAATTATACATCAGTGTTAGAATAACAAAGGCTAGGGACACTCACTGTGTTCCTGCCTACAAAGGCCATGACAATGAAACCGGATATGGGAACTTTAGCCTTTAGGTAGAGGTTGGAGGAAGACGGAAGCAAAAAGGCCTTCGGGCTGCTTCGCCCTGCTGTTGAGCTGTCATTTATGATGTGTCCGTCTCACCCGCTGTGTGATCAGAGATCAAAGGGTTAACTGAAACTCTGGCCTATAGCCCCGTGCTTACATTATTCAACAGCTTGTTACAACAGCCTGCTCCCTGATCTCACACACAGGGAGACGGAGCTGAGAAACTCCAGGGAGGGGAACACTAGGGACGAATAGCCGGATTAAGAACAAGGGATGACACAGAGGCTGAAAGGCAGGAGAGAAGAAAGATACGATGAGGGGTGGAACTGATGGATGTGAAGAAAAAGGTGAGGCATGCACAAAAAAGGGGGATTCAATATGATGAAAAGAAATATTGAGGAAAGGGGAGGATGAGAAAGTGGTGAAAGATAGTGACAGAGCACAGGTGGACAGAAGAGGAGGGCTGTCTGTCCAAAGCTGCCTGTTGCCATGGGAGACTGATCAGAATCACTGAATGTAGACATTTAACCTTTGACCATTACATACTTAATTTGTTAGCTCATCTCCATGTTTTCTCTGAGGGACAAACTCCAGCCTTTTCACAACATAGTGGCAAAAATGCCACAGTCCATTTACTCACATCTCAATTATGTTGAAACATTATGGTAATGGAAGGCCTTCCCTGAAAAAAAAAAAAAGAAAAAGTTCAAATCCGTCATTTTTTCACTACTAATTCGCAATAGAGGTCACCTGAATTTTAGCTGGTAGTGTGTTCGAACAGGTAACGTAGAGGTATCCACTAGCTTTAGGCTCTTCTGAAATAGTACTCAGAGACGCGCAAAACAACATCCATCAGATGAGCACTGAACTGACAGCGACCATGTTTTGGGAGCACCCTGTTTATAGTCCCAGACTCGCGCCGCTGCTCAGTGAGCGGGCTCCTTTGTTCATTAATTGATTGGCCTCCCCTGCTGGGCCTCAGTAACTAGGTTACACAGATCCATGAAAGGAAAAGGATTGGCCCCCCCGGTGAAAGGCGGAGGATAGATAGACCACTCCGGGGCAGGAATCCGAGTGTTAATATAACTAATGGAGTGAGGACAACAGTAACTTTATTGAAATCTCCCTCATCTAATTAGAGCAAGCAGCTGATGAGAGCAAAGACGAACGGGAAGGAAGGTTGGATTCCATTATGCAAGGGTGAAGTCACCGTCGTATCTAAATGGGCGAGGCTGCGGGAAGGTGAAGTGATAGCTGTGTGAGAGAGATAGAGCGAGAGCGATGTTCCTTATTCAGCTGTCACAGACGGATCTCACACTGACGGGACCTTGTGACATCCCATCACTTTGCTCACTGTCACTATATATAATGGAAGCAGGTTAGGGAAAGCGACGAGGTTGGTGTGAACATCACGCTGAGGTCACTGAGATGTTCGCTCTATCTGAAGCACTAGGACCACACCACTTGATGAGACTAAGTGACCTCTGAGACAAGGGGAAAAGCTCAACAGCTAGAAACACAATGTACTACGATGCGTGGGTAGTAAAGGCAACCGTTTTACTCATTACTAGAGGTTTAACCTTTGCTCTCTTTATAATAATAATAAGGGAGCAGGGTCAAAATTGCCTTCAAGTTACTAAAATACCAGTGAAATTAAAAATGTAAAAATGCCAATTACTGGTAAATTCTGTTTCTTCTTCCATCCTTTTCATGTAATAAATTCAGTTGTAGCACAGTTTGTTTATGTACAGTACGATTTTAATTATGGGGACTGGGTCTGTTGTTTCGACTCTAGTGCTTTGAGCGGTGGAAAAACACTGGCACCCTGCCGTCAGCAGTACAAGTGGGCTGACCTCAAGCCACCATGTCCAACAAAACCATAACCACTAACAAGTGTCTTTGAAAAAATGTCACAAGAGGTTAAAGACGGACTGTTCTGGGTTTTTTTGCTGTGGAATAGATGATACAACAAATCCTACAGGTTGAAATTAGATGTTTACTTACCAATGAGCGATGCAAATAATTTAATACATTAAATAAAGTCACCCCTGCAAAAGGACCACCATGAGTCTATATTCTGATTTAAAGAGGCATGAAAACCTCACAGCAAACCGTAAATATCTCACCCAGCTCTATAACTCCTCCAATAACAGAGACGGAGCCATGCTGTGGCCTCCTTGTCGGCACAGGGCACAACAGCTGAACCAACGGAGGGTCTGCATCTGCCCTGCATACCTCAGGGGATACAAGTTTCCACCACACACTTTATCCCTCAGGTGACAGGACTGAGCTCCATCCACTAACAGAGATGGACAGGGTGATGGCCAATGGGGAAAACAGTGTCACTATCAGCCGGACAAATATGGGCACTGTGTGTGCTAATGGTCA